>NC_090728.1:60909984-60919984 GCF_036898095.1 Palaemon carinicauda | reverse complement strand
CGACCCCTTAATGTAGAGATAAAGACTTATGTGAAGGATGATATAGAGAGAAGAGATTTGGTGGAATAGGATACCTTAGATAGAAGGCATTAGAAAGGGTGCATCAAGCAACCGACCCCTTAATGTAGGGATAAAGATAAGGTGAAGGATGATATAGAGAGAAGAGGATTGGTGGAATAGGATACCTTAGATAAAAGGCATTGGAAAGGGCGCATCAGGCAACCGACCCCTTAATGTACGGATAATGATAAAGTGAAGGATGATATAGAGAGAAGAGATTTGGTAAAAGAGGATATCTTTGGTAGAAGGCATTGGAAAGGGTGCATCATGCAACCGACCCCTAAATGTAGATATAAAGACTTATATGAAGGATGATATAGAGAGATGAGATTTGGCGGAAGAGGATACCTTAGATAAAAGGCATTGGAAAGGGTGCATCAGGCAACCGACCCCTTATTGTAGGGATAACGTTAGACAAGAAATTGCATTTTGTCTCCTCTTTTGATAACTTCTTCAACATCTCACAATGATGAATTAATAATATCCTCAACATCCCTTCATAAATAGATAACATTTGAAATTTAAATAGCGAAAGAAAAAAACATATAAAGTATAATACAAAAAAAAAAAAAAAAAAAGGAAATGACAATATCTGATAAGGTGGGAGAGATGAAATTGAAATCGTTAGTCAGGATGTAGAATTTCCTGATATTCCGGAGGAGAAAATAATCTATCTTCTAGACGCTGTTTTAAAAATAGCAGATTGGATTTCTGTTTGCAACACTTTCACTGAAGTGTTATACAATTAATGTGTTTATTTCATTTGTATTCTTGGTAATTCAGTAACTTTAATAGCGGATATTATTTTAAAAAAAACAGAATAATCATTTTCCTTTTCCAGTATCTTTTTTTTTTTTTAAATGTAGAAGCTTTTGATTATATATAGAATAGTATTCTTATAGTTCTATTTGTTAACCTAAAAATCTTCGACTTTTTTTTTTATTTACACTATTTGTACCGCTGTTGAATTTACCATAACATTGTATCAGTAATAACTTACCTGGTAATTTGTCCTATATCCCAAAATCTGGTTTATTGAATGATTGGACAAAGTTAGAAAGGATCAATGTATATATACTATATATATATATATATATATATATATATATATATATATATATATATATATATATATGTGTGCTATTGCCTTTGAGTGGTATCGCCTGGGGTCGTTAAGGGAATCCAAACAATAATGTATTAAAATATATGACTTATTTGAATATGAAAAAACACGTCTAAATGTGCGAAATTTATCACCCACACACACACACAAACACACACACACACACACACACACATATATATATATATATATACTGTATATATACACAGTATATATATATATATATATATATATAAATATATATATATATATATATATATGTATATATATATATATATATATATATCTGTGCGTGAATATGTAAGTATGTGAGTGGGCGTTCGTATGTGTACTCTCCAAAAGCCATTCGCTCTTTGGAGGTGATAAATATCACTGGGGAAGGAAGGAGAGATGAAGTAAGGCGTTTCCTTCTAGATAGAGAGGTGTGTATTGTTGTAGAGAGACCATTTGGAAAACACAGTCTTAATAATTTTTGTTGTTGTTTGGATTTAACGTATAGCTTAAGAGGTATTTTGATAATAATAATAATAATAATGATAATAATAATAATAATAATAATAATAATAATAATAATAATAATTATTATTATTATTATTATTATTATTATTATAATAGCCTACTCTTACTGCTACTACTACTACTACTACTACTACTACTACTACTACTACTACTACTAATAATAATAATAATAATGGAGATGATGATAATAATGATAATTAAGTTTTTAATAATAATAATAATAATAATGATAATAATAATAATAATAATAATAATAATAATAATAATAATAATAATAATAACAACGATGATAATAATAATAATAATAATAATAATATGTACGTATTGCGTACACACATAAGGTGTATGTACGGCTACTCTAGAAGGTGACCCCATTATAATCCATTATAACACTAAAGCAGCAATATTGTATAGGACTCCATGAAGCATCAGATAACGATAACAAGGGATTCCTTTAACTGCCAGGGAGAGATAAGGAAAAGCTATTTAGAACAGGAGTGATAGTCTCCCCCCCTTTTAGGGAGATCAGAACTATAGTTAATTCTTTTTAGTGTGGCAGATTTGCACCGACTCGCAGGGGCGCCCTTTTAGATCGGAAAAGTTTCCTGATCGCTGATTGGTTGGACAAGGTGGTTCTAACCAATCAGATAGCAGTGAACTTTTCCGAGCTAAATTGGCACCATCGCTGCGAGTCGGTGCAAATTTGCCTCATTAAAAAGATTGAGTATATGTTTGGTACAGTTGGCTTCATTAATTCCGGTATATTTACGTCTCATTAGCTTCCCTTGAAGTGTACCGGAATTACTGAAGCCAACTGTACCACAATGAGTCACGAGGAGTTACAAGGATTTTGAATGTCTCAAAGATTTTTTAGTCCATAAGAACAGACTCATTAAAATTTTGCTCGTGGGTAGCAGAGAGAGAGAGAGAGAGAGAGAGAGAGAGAGAGAGTATTTGCTCTTGGGTAGACCGATTAGTTTAATCCGCGCAGACTTCATATGCTCTTGGGTGGAGTGAATTGTTTTAAACGTTTAGTGAGTTCTTATGATCTTGTCTAACTTATTCTTGAATTCGTTTACCGTGTTACTGTTCACTACAATCGCTGGAAGGGAGAGAGAGAGAGAGAGAGAGAGAGAGAGAGAGAGAGAGAGAGAGAGAGAGAGAGGGGAAACTGGTTCTTTTACTTGGAAGATTGTTTAGGTATTATTATTATTATTATTACTTGCTACAACCCTAGTTGGAAAAGCAAGATGCTATAAGCCCAGAGGCCCCAACAGGGAAAATAACCCAATGAGGAATGGAAACAAGGAAAAATTAAATATTTTAAGAAGAGTAACATTAAAATATACAAACACGAGATACTACTGCTGTCATTTCCTCGTTACTCACCTACTTAATTTGCTTCGTTAAATTAATTCATAGCAAGCGTTACTAAACCTATATCAAGTAACATGAAATCTGAAATAACAAAGAGATTAATCTCTCACCTTCTTCTCACTAAGATTTCCCGAGTCTTTGATGTTCATCAAAGTAGGAGAACATTGAGATTAAAAGTTCAAGGGAATAGCTGTGTTCATTAAACGACTTTGAACATTATCCTGTCGGCAGGACTCGATTTCTGAAGGATAGCGAGTCAGGATTATTTCCTTTGTGATTATGCTGAAGTACCGTATAATGAGAGAGAGAGAGAGAGAGAGAGAGAGAGAGAGAGAGAGAGAGAGAATGATTTGAAGTTTTCTGGCGTCTTGATATCGAAGATTGTTGACGCGGAGAGAGAGAGAGAGAGAGAGAGAGAGAGAGAGAGAGATTTGAATTTTTCTGGAATCTTGACAGGGAAGATTGCTGATGCGGAGAGAGAGAGAGAGAGAGAGAGAGAGAGAGAGAGAGAGAGAGTTACAAGGAGGTACAAGGATTTTAAATATCAAAGACTTTTTATCCAATTCCTGGAGACTCCATTTTTGTTACAGAGAGAGAGAGAGAGAGAGAGAGAGAGAGAGAGAGAGAGAGAGAGAGAGTTACAAGGAGATACAAGGATTTTGAATATCAAAGACTTTTTATTTTAATTCCTGGAGACTCCTCTTGAGAGAGAGAGAGAGAGAGAGAGAGAGAGAGAGAGAGAGAGAGATTGATGTTGCTCGTTATTTGTTCGTCTATTTTACTCTGATTATTCACATTTATTTTGAACGAAAATAGTTTATATCATTGTGATGTGATCTTTACACTTTACATATTATAAATTACACTTTGCATAATATATTCATTTTGAGGATGATACAAAGCTTTTGTAATTGTTCTAGTGTATGCTCACACTTTAATGTATATTACTGTAACGTAAAGGTGGTCTCTATTGTTATATTCAAAATCTGTATTTTTATTCGTATGTTTTTTTTTTATTCAAAGTTAATGCAAAATTAAATTTTTATGTAAGTTTTCTTTTAAATGAAAATTATTGCAAAATTTTAATTTTTATATGTAAGGTTTCTTTTAAATAAAAATTAACGCAAAATTTTGATTTCCATACGTAAATTTTTTTCCAAATCAAAATTAATGCAAAATTTTTATTTGCATACGTAAGTTTTCTTATATATCATAGTTAATGGAAAATTTAGATTTCCATACATAAGTTTTCTTCTAAATCAAAATCAATGTAAAATTTGAATTAACGTACGTACGTTTTTATCTAGACAAAATAACAGTAAAATTTTAATTTTCATGCATAAGTCTTCTTTTAAATCAAAATTAATGTAAATTTGAATTTTCAAACGTAAGTTTTCTTCTAACTCAAAATCAATGCAAAATTTTGATTTTCATACGTAAGTTTCCTTCTAAATCAAAGTCAATTCCAACACGCGTATGATTAAACTGAGCAATATCAAGATTTTTTTGTAAATTCTAATTTTAATTCCGTTGTATCACATGCTCATCAAAGCAAGCAAGTAACTTGCACATCACTATCACTGTGAACTTCTGGTTTTTCAGGCAAACCTTATGCCAGTTTAACCTGTAAATGTGACGGTAGTAGTAGTAGTAGTAGTAGTAGTAGTAGTAGTAGTAGTAGTAGTAGTATGTTAAAAATTGATACCAAGGTTTTCTAATTATATTGTTTCCTTTCCTCACTGGGTTATTTTTACCTGTTGGAGCCCTTGTGCTTATAGCATCCTGCTTTTCCAACTAGGGTTTTAGCTTGGCTAGTAATAATAATAATAATAATAATAATAATAATAATAATAATAATAATAATAATAATAATAATAATAGTCACCAAAGGTAATAATGATAGCAATGTGAAAATTATCGAAGCCCTTTAAATTTTTCTGTAGTAATAATAATAATAATAATAATAATAATAATAATAATAATAATAATAATAATAATAATAATAATAATAATAATAATAATAAAGACCATAGATAATGATAATAGCAATGTGAAAATTATAGAAATCATTTAAATTTTTCTATAATAATAATAATAATAATAATAATAATGATAATAATAATAATGATAATAATAATAATAATAATAATAATAATAATAATAATAATAATAATAATAATAAAGACCATAGATAATGATAATAGCAATTGGAAAATTAAAGAAGTCATTTAAATTTTTCTGTAATAATAATAATAATAATAATAATAATAATAATAATAATAATAATAATAATAATTAAGACCATAGATAATGATAATAGTAATGTGAAAATTATAGAAGTCATTTAAATTTTTCTGTAACAATGGGCCATATATCTATGTTTGATTCTTTATTATATATTAAATTTTCTGCTCCTCTTCGGAATTTGTAGGTGAGTAGACAGACAAAATTGCATGATCAGATAGACAAAATCGCATGATTGCGTGATTTTGACAATATAGGATCTCGTTTCTGACTTGCAAAAGAGACTGCAATTTAATCAATCCAAGGATTGAAGGCGTTTTCACGAAAAGGGATTCAAGTTGATTTCTGGAAACACTTAATTTATTTCATTGCTACTAAAGATTGTGGTGGTCGATGTGGGTAACGTCCCTGAATGGTGAATGCCGTACTGGGGTTCGAGTCCTACTCAAACTCGTTAGTTTCTTGGGTCGCTGCAACCTCACCAGGCTCGCGAGCTAAGGATGAGGTGTTTGGGGGAGCCTATAGGTCTATCTGCTGAGTCATCAGCAGCCATTTACTGGTCCTCCTTGGTCCTAGCTTGGGTGGAGAGGGGCTTGGACGCTGATTATATGTACATATGGTCAGTCTCTAGGGCATTATCTTGCTTGATAGGGCAATGTCCCTGGCCCTTGCCTCTGCCATTCATGAGCGGCCTTTAAACCTTCAAAGGTGACATTCAAAAATAGCTATATGTCCGTATTATGAGAATTCTTTACCTATCAACAACATTATCTTTTCATTCAAGAAGCATTTTTAAATTGTATCTGTTAAATTGAATGGAAGTGTTAAGTATGGCTTTGACTAAATTGTGGAATGATCTTCCTAGTCAGGCAGTTGAATCGGTGGAACTTCAAAAGTTCAAACTTGCAGTGAATGTTTTTATGTCGAACAGGCTGATATAAGTCTCTCTTTATAGTTTATATATGAAAGATATATTTTAATTTTGTTACTGTTTTATATTGATTGTTCATTACTTCTCTTGTAGTTTATTTTTAATTTCCTTTCCTAACTGGGCTATTTTCCCCGTTGGATCCCTTTGGATTATAGCATCCTGCTTTTCCTATTAGGGTTGTAGCCTAGCAAGTAATAATAATAATAATAATAATAATAATAATAATAATAATAATAATAACATCCTACTTTTTCAACTAGGGATGAGCTTAGCTAATAATAATAATAATAATAATAATAATAATAATAATAATAATAATAATAATAATAATAATAATAATAATAAGAGTAAATGAAATATTTACCTTTTCTTCTTCAATTAATGACGAAATTAAACAGGTTTTTAATGAACTATCTATTTGAAATCATATGTCACCCTGTTTTTTACTTTTACTAAAGACACCATTCATATATCTAGTATGGATAATTGCAAATTACTTCCAGAGAACATCAAATCATTCATTCATTCATTGCAAATTACGTGTGGAGAACCAACCGAGAATAATATCGAATTATTCATGAAGTCAATGAATAAATCATGAAACACTATCTCGGGATGTGTATGTAGTTTGACACTATAACTATGTTGCAGAATAATTTCCAGATAAGATGATATATTTTTTCTTTTTCCGAGAGAGCTCAATTTGAAATTTCTAGTTATTATAATTTTTATTAGCAATTTTCTTGAATTCTCTTCTGTAAATTCAAGTTTTATATCTGATGATTGTAGTAAAATGCACGACATGTTATAAAATGCAGTTTAAAAGGATTAGATGATTGAAAATGACTCAATTTTGTTTTATTAGAAAGTTTTTATTTTCATTGCGTTCTACATAGAATTTACTCAAGGAAAATATGATATTTCATTATTTTATTGTATCCAGGTAATTTTTAGCATTGATTTTTGCGAATGCAGAGAGAGAGAGAGAGAGAGAGAGAGAGAGAGAGAGAGAGAGAGAGAGAGAGAGAGAGAGAGAGAGAGAGAGAGAACATACATATTCCTTTTGTCAATGTAGATAAATCCGCTGTCTGAAAAGGGTTTGTTTTCTTGAAAGAAAACGAGTGTACCACTGGTTAAAAGGAAAATCTATATCACCTATATAAACTCCCTTATATAATAAAGACTAAGTGTTTGGATATATATATATATATATATATATATATATATATATATATATATATATATATATATATATATATATGTATATAAATTATATATATATATATATATATATATATAATATTATATATATATATATATATATATATATATATATATATATATATATATATATATATATATATATATATATATATATATATATATATATATATATATATATATATATATATATATACATATGTATATAAATTATATATATATATATATATATATATATATATATATATATACATACACAAAACGTGTGTATCATATATATAAATAGTTCTTTATTTCTTTCCAGTCACGCTCAGTGTCATTGTCAGACGTATAAGTACTCGGTCTCTCCCCGTCCCTTGGATAGGGGGTAGAGGGAGTAGTCAAGTGTGATTATAACTAAATATTTAGCCGACATTTTTGACGGGTCGCGTACACTAGTACATGCTAATGAAATACACACTCATTTATAACCATTTTATAATAACCAATAAAGGTATCGTAGGGACCGGCAGGGGTCACTTGCCTTAGTTAGATAGGCACTGCGCATCACAAGGAACTGGCTATCCTTTGATGAATCTAGCCAATGAATCCTCTAAGAATTTTGAGGCCCTTTGCGTCAATAGGGGTATAAGGAGTTGATGATGATGTGGCAATAGTTTCAAGAGGTATCTACTGTATCTTTTGATAGGCCATACCTGGAATAAGAAAAGCATAGGCCTGGCAAATTAATAAAGCCTCAATGAGAATCTGAAAAGAATATTAATATATTTAACACCTTTCCTTAAATGGAATTAAAATATGGCTAAGAATAACATCCTTTATGTCATAAGTTCCCAGCCTATTTTTTTCTTCTACCCTTGTTGGTTTTGGTGGCCTATTGGTAACGTCTTTACCTGGTGATCACCAGACTTGGGTTCGAGTCCCGCTCAAACTCTTTAGTTCTTTTATTGGTTATAACCTCACCATCCTTATGAGCTAAGAATATGAGGTTTGAGAGAGCCTATAGGTCTACCTGCTGAGTCATCAGCAGCCATTGCCTGGCCCTCTCTGGTCCTACCTTGGATGGAGTGGGGCTTGGGTGCATTTTCCTGCTGGATAGTGCAGTGTTACTGTCCCTTGCCTCTGCCATTCATGAGTGACCTTCAAACCTTGGCCATTTTTATAGATTCCCGTGTACCCCTAAAATTGAGGATGCAAAAGAGATATAATGAAATAGGTATTTTAATGTAATTATATTAGTCTATCTCAATGGAGATTGCATCATGTATTATTATTATTATTATTATTATTATTATTATTATTAATATTATTATTATTATAATTATTATTATTATTATTATTATTATTATTATTATTATTGCTGTTGTTGTTGTTGTTCTCGTTGTATTATTATTATTATTATTATTATTATTATTAATATTATTATTATTATTATTATTATTATTATTATTAATATTATTATTATTATTATTATTATTATTATCATCACTTCAAGCTAAGCCATAAACCTAGTTGGAAAAGCAAGATGCTATAAGCCCAACAGTAAAAATATACCACTGGGGGTTACATGTACCACAGTTCAGATTACACCATGTATTGTGCAGTACTGTCTAATACCTTAAATTTAATGTACCCTTGAAGAGTAAAAATGTGCCCCTGCTTAATTTAATGTACATGTACGGGAAGTATTGGCTAATCTCTCAGATTCAATGTACCCTGAAGAGTTAAAATGTATCACTGCTTTATGTACATGTACGTTAAGTAGTGGCTAACCTCTCAGATTTAATGTACCCTGAAGAGTAAAAATATACCACTGCTTTATGTACATGTACATGAAGTAGTGGCTACCTCTAAGATCAAATGTACCCACTAAAGAGTAAGAAAATGTACCACTGCTTTATGTACATGTACGTGAAGTAGTGGCTAACCTCTCAGATTCAATGTAGCCCTGAAGATTTAAAATGTACCCCTGCTTTATGTACATGTACATGAAGTAGTGGCTAACCTCTCAGATCAAATGTACCCCCTCAAGAGTAAGAAAATGTACCACTGCTTTATGTACATGTACGTGAAGTAGTGGCTAACCTCTCAGATAAAATGTACCCCTAAAGAGTAAAAAATTGTACCACTCATTTATGTACATGTACATGAAGTAGTGGCTAACCTCTCAGATTAAATGTACCCCTAAAGAGTAAGAAAATGTACCACTCCTTTATGTACATGTACGTGAAGTAGTGGCTAATCTCTCAGATCAAATGTACCCCTAAGAGTAAGAAAATGTGCCCCTGGTTAATTTAATGTACATGTACACGAGGTAGTGGCTAATCTCTCAGATTCAATGTACCCCTGAAGAGTAAGAAAATGTACAACTGCTTTAAGTACATGTGCGTGAAGTAGTGGCTATTCTCTCAGATCCAACGTACCCCAAAGAGTGAAAATGTACCACTGCTTTATGTACATGTAGGGAAGGGGGGGGGGGGGAGGGTTAGTTGTTTGCATGTACATACGTTTATAGAATGATGCAA
>NC_090728.1:60891361-60893861 GCF_036898095.1 Palaemon carinicauda | reverse complement strand
GGCTCTTATCATATTAACGTAATGTTATCAGGGTGCATTGTTTAATTTCTTTTGTTGTCTCACAAGATGTTATTTATAATATATATATATATATATATATATATATACATATATATATATATATATATATATATATATATATATATATATATATATATATATATATATATATATATACATGTATATATATATATATATATATATATATATATATATATATATATATATATATATATATATATATATATACACACATTTTTTTATTTGAAAGTTTTAGGTGTTTGTTGAAGGTTTTCATTTCACAAAATATCATCTGTGTATGAACGTATATTGTACATTTCTTGTCCTAGACGATTTTCATTTACCAACTATTATCTGTGTATGAATGTACGAGTATATACAGATTATTATATGTCTATGAATGTATGTACAAACTATTATATGTCTATGAATGTATGTACAAACTATTATCTAGATATGAATGTATGTACAAACTATTATCAGGGTATGAATGTATCAACACACTTTTATCTGTCTATGAATGTATGTACAAACTATTATCTAGGTATGAATGTTATCTGTGTATGATTGTACGAGTATGTATAGATTATTATATGTCTATGAATATATGTACAAACTATTATCTGTCTATGAATGTATGTACAAACTATTATCTGTCTATGAATGCATGTACAAACTATTATCTAGATATGAATGTATGTACAAACTATTATCTGGGTATGAATGTATAAACACACTTTTATCTGTCTATGAATGTATGTACTAACTATTATCTGGGTAGGACTGTATTTACAAGATATTGTCTGTATATGAATATAAATTTATGTACAAACAATTATCTGTCTATGAATGCATGTACAAACTATTATCTGTCTATGAGTGTATGTACAAACTATTATCTGGGTATGAAATGTATGTACAATCTATTATCTGTCTATGGATGTATGTAAAAACTATTATTGCGTATGAATGTGTGTACAAACAATTATCTGTATAGGAGTCTATGTACTAACAATTATATGTCTATGAATGAATGTACAAACTATTATCCATCTATGAATATATGTTCCCATATAAACATAAATTAACGCACAGTCACTTATACATGAACACATACACTCGCACATACACACAAAATGAGTTTTAATGAGTTTGATTTGTATATTCAACATAAGACGAATTATCATACAGAAATATGTGGAGATATATAGAAGTGATGAAATGTTATTACAGGGAAAAGGTTCAGTGTTATTTTGAGGTGGTCCAGTCATGTTGGGAGAATTGACGATAGCATATTAAAGGTAAAGGTAAAGTTTTTTTGGTTTTAGTTCCATTATCATCAGAATATATGCTCACCAGAACGTCAGCCGGGCATGCCCAACCTCCCTACTGTGATGCCCAAGCACAGCAGTGGCCTCCACAGTAAACAGCTTAAACTTACAGTCCCGAGAGGGGATCGATCGGTTGCTATTTGAATGCTAGGCGAACACGTTAATTTCAGTCATAAAGTCTGGCACTGGGGCCTGGGACGTTATTCAGAAGAAGGCTAATAAGTGAGTGCAGATATGGGTTGACAGGGTCCTGCAAGGATCTATAAGTAACGCCTACAGTACACCGCTTGAGGTGCACTGACGTCACTGCCCCCTTTGAATGGCAGAAGGAATGTACCTTAGCTACTACTAATACTACTACTACTACTACTACTACTAATAATAATAATAATAATAACTTGTTAGTTCCTTAGGTCACTGCAACCTCACCCTCCTTGTGAGCTAAGGATGTGGGTTTGGGGTAGCCAATAGGTCTATATGCTGAGTCATCAGCAGCCTTTGCCAGGCCCTCCTTGGTCCTAGCTTGAGTGGAGACGGGTCTTGAGCGCTGATCATGTATAATATGGTCAATCTCTAGGGCAATGTTAGTCCCCCTTCCCTCTGCCATTCATGAGCGGCCTTTAAACCTTTAATGTATATATGTAAGAAGCGTCTGGTATTGTGGAAGATAGAATAAGCAGGGTTTTCATTACTAATTCCACAGATATAAATATTGAATGTGACAGAGACGACTGAGTCCCTTTGCATGGACCAGCCATTGTCATGTGAACCGGCTTGATAATAAAAGTTCATATATGATTTATTATATATCCATGATGTGTGTATCAATAACTTTTACTCTCTATCGTAATACATCCATGCACATTCAAACACCCCGGTAGGCCCTGCTGCTTCCTCCGGTGCCTTAGATGACCGCGGAGGTAGCAGCAGTAGGGGATTTAGCATTATGAAGCTTCATCTGTGGTGGATAACGGGGGAGGGTGGGCTGTGGCACACCTAGCAGTACCAGCCGAACTCGGTTGAGTCCCTTGTCAGGCTGGGAGGAACGTAGAGATGAGAGGTCCCCTTTTTTTGTTTCATTTGTTTGATGTCGGCTACCCCCCAAAATTGGGGTTAAGTGCCTTGGTGTATGTATGTATGTGTGTATC
>NC_090728.1:60873861-60886361 GCF_036898095.1 Palaemon carinicauda | reverse complement strand
TATGTATATATATGTATATATATATATAAATATATATATATATATATATATATATATATATATGTATATATATATATGCATATATATATTCACACTCATGTATATGTATATACATACATATATATACACAAACACATACACACACACACACACACACACACACACACATATATATATATATATATATATATATATATATATACACATCACTAACTTTACAATTCACTTAAAATCAACAACTCTTTCTAACATCACGTAAATGTCAAAATGTCTTCTGAACCAGCTGAAATATTCCTGAAATAATTAAAGAGAAAATAACTCCTGAAATATGGAGTCTGTCAGATTGGACAGGAATGATGTTCGGAATATTTCATGAATGGAATTCCTGTTTTTGGGGATAATGACCGGTTGTCACGTTCCACGGAAGAAGAGGAAGAACGAATCTATTTTCATTTTTTCATTTTCATTTTCATGGATTGAGTGAGTTTTCTTTTATTAATATTTACTATTTTAAAATGTTTTCAATAATCATTGATGGATATAAAAACAGTGTTGGAAATGTTTGAACAATCAATGGATTTTTATTGCTATTCTTAAAATATTTTCAATAATCTCTTAGGGAAATGAAAATGGTTATCAATTTTGAGAAAATAGACAAATTTGTTTGAATAATCAATGTATTCTTTAATTGCCATCATTAAAAAGATTCATTTTATCATTGGTTGAAATAAAAACGATTTGTGACGTTGAGAAATTGGAAATATTGTTCAAATTATCATTGAAAGGAATAAAAATTATTGGTGATTTTGATAATTTGAAATTAATATTTTAATAATTAAGGTATCTCGCCATTGTATTTTGACTAAACTGAATTCTTAATTTTACTCGGATAAGGTTTTTTGTCGTACTGACTTTCTTTAAAAGGGATCTGGAAATATCGTGTTATTAACTTTTGAGTCCTAATCTATGCTAAACAATCTGGAAATGTATTGTAATTTGAACGCTAATTTTCTATTCACGAAAATAAAAAGAAATTCTTTTTTTATTGCTATTGATTTAAGTTTGTTAAACATACTTTTATATTTGGTGTCATATGATAATATTTGAATTTTAATCGAGTAAATTAAAACAATTAGATAATTATGTATTTATTCATGATAGATATATCTGATATGATTTTAATCTTTAAGTTTCTATATATAAATTTCCCTTCGCATACTCTACACTGTTAAAAATTTACATTAAAAAAACGGCAAATGCCTGGCAACATTTATTCCAGGATTTTTACCGTTTCAGAAACGGATATATTACGGTCACCAATCCGTAAAAAGATGTTAACAAAGTAAGGTAAAAATTACGGTCGCCTGTATTTTACTGAAATACGGCTAAGAACAATATATTTTCAGGAAGAATTTCCGATTAAAATTACGGTTTTTCTATCAGTGTATCTCACTTTGCATATATATTAATTAGTTTTATATATAAATCTCCCTCCGCATACACTACATATCGAGACATTTCAAGAAATTTCCATAATCATCATCACATTCTCCAAATCATTATTATTATTATTATTATTATTATTATTATTATTATTATTATTATTATTAATTGCTGAACTATAACCCTACTTGGAAAAACAGGTTGCTATAAGCCCAGGGGCTCCAACAAGGCAGATAGCCCAGTGAGGAAAGGAAACAAGGAAAAATAGAATATTTAAATAACAGTAATAACATTAAAATAACAAGCCCAGGGGATCCAACAGGGAAAATAGCCCAGTGAGGAAAGGAAACAAGGAAAAATAGAATATTTTAAGAAGAGTAATAACATTAAAATAATAAGCCCAGGGTCCCCAACAGGGAAAATAGCCCAGTGAGGAAAGAAAACAAGAAAAAATTAATTATTTTAAGAACAGTAATAACGTTATGATAATAGCCCCAGGGGCCCCACAGGGAAAATAGCCCAGCGAGGAAAGGAAACAAGGAAAAATAGAATATTTCAAGAACAGTAATAACAATAAAATGATAAGCCCAGGGGCTCCAACAAGGAAAATAGCCCAGTGAGGAAAGGAAACAAGGAAAAATGAAATAAAAGAACAGTAATAACATTAGAATGATAAGCCCAGGGGCTCCAACAGGGAAAATAGCCCAGCGAGGAAAGGAAACAAGGAAAAATAAAATATTTTAAGAACAGTAATAACATTAAAATAATAAGCCCAGGGGCCTCAACAGGGAAAATAACCCAGTTCGGAAAGGAAACAAGGAATAATAGAATATTTCAAGAACAGTAATAACATTATGATAGTAGCCCCAGGGGCCCAACAGGGAGAATAGCCCAGTGAGGAAAGGAAACAAGGAAAAATAGAATATTTCAAGAACAGTAATAACATTATGATGATAACCCCATGGGACCCAACAGGGAAAGTAGCCCAGTGAGGAAAGGAAACAAGTAAAAACAAAATATTTTAAGAACAGTAATAACATTAAAATAATAATCCCAGGGGCCCCAACAGGGAAAATAGCCCAGTGAGGAAAGGAAACAAGTAAAAACAAAATATTTCAAGATTAGTAATAACATTAAAATAATAATCTCAGGGGCCCCAACAGGGAAAATAGCCCAGTGAGGAAAGGAAACAAGGAAAAATAGAATATTTTAAGAACAGTGATAACATTAAAATAATAAGCTCAGGGGCCCCAACAAGGAAAACAGCCCTGTGAGGAAATGAAACAAGGAAAAATAGAATATTTCAAGAACAGTAATAACATTATGATAATAGCCCCAGGGGCCCAACAGGAAAAATAGCCCAATGAGGAAAGGAAACAAGGAAAAAATAATTATTTTAAGAACAGTAATAACATTAAAATAATAAGCCCAGGGGCCCCAACAGGGAAAATAGCCCCGTGAGGAAAGGATACAAGTAAAAACAAAATATATTAAGAATAGTAATAACATTGAAATGATAATCCCAGGGTCCCCAACAGGGAAAATAGCCCAGTGAGGAAAGAAAACAAGGAAAAATAAAATAAAAGAACAGTAATAACATTAGAATAATAAGCCCAGGGTCCCCAACAGGAAAAATAGCCCATTGAGGAAAGGCAACAAGGAAAAATAAAATATTTTGAGAACAGTAATAATATTAGAATAAATACGTCCTATAACGCTATAAACAATAATAAATAAATATTTCCTACATAAACTATAAATAATAATCAAAACCATTTAACCTTGACCTGACCCGCGAAAAGAAAACGTATACCGCAGTCACGATCGTTCGTCTAATTCTATGCAAATGACCCCAGCATCTAATGTATCTTTAAAACGAACACAGCAAAACCTCCACGGGAGAAATTCCTTCATGGATTACGTATTATGTTAAATGCGAGGAGAGAATTAAAAACGAGACATGCCATCTTTGAGGTCATACTGGCTTGCTCTTTCCCTTAACGAGCGGAGGATATGACACTTGGCACGAAAGAGTCTTGCGTCATCGCTTGACCTTGGCCGGTTCGTCTTTACGTCAGGCGTGAGCTGAATTCATGTGATGAGATTTCAGAATTATGCTTTATCGTGAGGTTGTTGTTATTATTATTATTATTATTATTATTATTATCATTATTATTATTGTTGTTGTTGTTGTTGGTGGTGGTGGTGTTATTATTATTATTATTATTATTATTATTATTATTGTTATTATTATTATTATTATTTTTATTATTATTATTATTATTGCTTTTGTTATTATTAATATTATTATTATTATTATTATAATTATTATTATTATTGGTGCTATTATTATTGCTTTTGTTATTGTTATTCTTATTATTATTATTATCATTTTTATTATTATTATTATCATTATTATTATTATTATTATTATTATTATTATTATTATTATTATTATTATTATTACTGCTTTTGTTATTATTATTATTATTATTATTATTATTATTACTGCTTTTGTTATTATTGTTATTATTATTATTATTATTATTATTATTATTATTATTACCTCCGCCAACGAAGTTGGAAGGAGGTTACGTTTTCACCCCTGTTTGTGTATCTGTGTGTGTTTGTTTGTGAATAGCTTCCTGGCCACAATTTTAATTGTAGATTAATGAAACTTGCAGGAAATGAATTTTATGTAAAAAGCTGGAAATGATTATATTTTGGACGGTCAAAGTCACGGCCTAGCGAAATGTCTAATTCACGTAATCACGTATTATTATTATTATTATTATTATTATTATTATTATTATTATTATTATTATTATTATTATTATTATTATTATTATTATTATTATTATTATTATTATTACTAGTTAAGCTACAAGCTTAGATGGAAAAGTAGGATGTCATATGCTAAAGGGCTCCAAAAGGGAAAAATAGCACAGCGAGGAAAGGAAATAAGGAAATAAATAAACTACAAGGGAAGTAATGAACAATGAAAATAAAATATTTCAAGAACAGCAACAATGTTGAAATAAATCTTTCATATATACAAACTATAAAAACTTAAAAAAAAAAAATTATCTTTACATAAAACGTGAGAAGATTCTATCTGATAAGATATATATACCAAAGGGCTCCAACAGGGAAAAATAGCACTGTGAGAAAAGGAAATAAGGAAATAAATAAACTACAAGAGAAGTAATGAACAATGAAAATAAAATATTTCAAGAACCGCAACAATGTTGAAATAAATCTTTCATATATATAAACTATAAAAACTTAAAAAAAAGTTTTATCTTTAAATAAAACGTGAGAAGATTCTATCTGATAAGATTTCGAAATTATGTTTCATCATGAGGTAATAGGATTTCAACAATCCTGTTTTAAATTATGGATGCAAAGTTATGCGGCTCTGTCGCAATGGCACATTTTAGTGTCGCTAGTTAGATCTGGATCATAAGAATAAGGGATAATGGCATACGATATACGTGAGGAAAAGCAAGATCAACGGGCAATATCATACAATATAAGTGAACAGAGGCAGGATTGACGGACAATGTCATAAGATATACGCGAGGAAAAGGAAGATTGAGGGGCAAAGTCATATGATATACGTGAGGAAAACAGGGCAAGGTCATACAATATACGTGAGGAAAAGCAAGATTGACGGACCATGTCATACGATATACGTGAGGGAAAGAAAGACTGACGGACGATGTCATACGATATACGTGAGGTAAAGCAATTTTGACGGACAATGTAATACGATATACGCGAGGAAAAGGAAGATTGAGGGGCAATGTTATACGATATACGTGAGGGAAAGCAATTTTGACGGACAATGTCATACGATATACACGAGGAGAAGGAAGATTGAGGGGCAATGTCATACGTTATACGTGAGGAAAAGCAAGATTGACGGATATTATTATTATTATTATTATTATTATTATTATTAAACTATAACCCTAGTTGGAAAACTGAATGTTATAAGCGTAGGGGCCCCAACAGGAAAAATAACCCAGTGAGGAAAGGAAACAAGGAAAAACAAATTATTTTAAGAACAGTAATAACATAAGATAATAAGCCTAGTGGCCCCAACAGGGAAAATAGCCCAGTGAGGAAAGGAAACAAGGAAAAACAAACTATTTTAAGAACAGTAATAACATTAAACTAAACATATACGTGAGGAAAAGCAGGATTGACGGACAATGTCATATGATATACGTGAGGAAAACAGGGCAAGGTCATACAATTTACGTGAGGAAAAGCAAGATTGACGGACGATGTCATTCAATATACGTGAGGAGAAGGAAGATTGAGGGGCAATGTCATACGATATACGTGTGGAAATGCAATATTGACGAACATTGTCATACGACATACGTGAGGGAAAGTAAAATTGACGGATGATGTCATACGATGTATGTGTGGAAATGCCATATTGATGGACAATGTCATACGATATACGTGAGGGAAAGAAAGACTGACGAACGATGTCATACGATATACATGAGGAGAAGGAAGATTGAGGGGCAATGTCATACGATATACGTGTGGAAATGCAATATTGACGAACATTGTCATACAATAAACGTGAGGAAAAGCAAGATTGACGGACGATGTCATACGATATACGTGAGGTAAAGCAATTTTGACGGACAATGTCATACGATATAAACGAGAAGTAAGATTGACGGACGATGTCATACGATGTATGTGTGGAAATGCTATATTGATGGACAAAGTCATACGATATACGTGAGAGAAAGCAAGATTGACGGACGATGTCATTCGATACACGTGAGGAGAAGGAAGATTGAGGGGCAATGTCATACGTTGTACGTGAGGGAAAGGAAGATTGACGGACGATGTCATACGATATACGTGAGAGAGAGAGCAAGATTGACGGACAATGTCATACGATATACGTGAGGAAAAGCAAGATTGACATACAATGTCATACTATATACGTGAGGGAAAGAAAGACTGACGGACGATGTCATACGATATACGTGAGGGAAAGCAATTTTGACGGACAATGTCATAGGATGTATGTGAGGAAAAACAAGATTGACGGACAATGTCATACTATATACGTGAGGGAAAGAAAGACTGACGGACGATGTCATACGATATACGTGTGGAAATGCCATATTGATGGACAATGTCATACGATATACGTGAGGGAAAGAAAGATTAACGGACAATGTCACACGATATACGTGTGGAAATGCCATATTGATGGACAATGTCATATGATATACGTGAGGAAAAGAAAGACTGACAGACGATGTCATACGTTATATGTGTGGAAATGTCATATTGATAGACAATGACATACGATATACGTTAGGAAAAGAAAGACTGACGGACGATGTCATACGATATATGTGTAGAAATGCTATATTGATGGACAATGTCATACGATATACGTGAGGGAAAGAAAGACTGACAGACGATGTCATACGATATATGGGTGGAAATGTCATATTGATGGACAATGTCATACGATATACGTGAGGGAAAGAAAGACTGACGGACGATGTCATACGATATATGGGTGGAAATGTCATATTGATGGACAATGTCATACTATATACGTGAGGGAAAGAAAGACTGACGGACGATGTCATATGATATACGTGTGGAAATGCCATATTGATGGACAATTCATACGATATACGTGAGGGAAAGAAAGACTGACGGACGATGTCATACGATATACGTGTGGATATGCCATATTGATGGACAATGTCATACGATGTACGTGAGGGAAAGAGAGATTGACGGATGATTTCATACGATATACGTGTGGAAATGCCATATTGATGGACAATGTCATACGATATACGTGAGGGAAAGAAAGATTGATGGACGATGTCATACGATATACTTGTGGAAATGCCATATTGATGGACAATGTCATACGATATACGTTAGGGAAAGGAAGATTGATGGACGATGTCATGTGATATACGTGTGGAAATGCCATATTGATGGACAATGTCATACGATATACGTGAGGGAAAGAAAGATTGATGGACGATGTCATGTGATATACATGTGGAAATGCCATATTAATGGACAATGTCATACGATATACGTGAGGGAAAGAAAGATTGATGGACGATGTCATACGATATACGTGTGGAAATGCCATATTGATGGACAATGTCGTACGATATACGTTAGGGAAAGGAAGATTGACGGATGATGTCATACAATATACGTGTGGAAATGCCATATTGACGAACAATGTCATACGATATACGTGAGGAAAAGCAAGATTGACGGACGATGTCATATGATATACGTGAGGAAAAGCAAGATTGACGGACGATGTACGTGAGGAAAAGCAAGATTGACGGACGATGTCATACGATATACGTGAGGAAAAGCAAGATTGACTGACGATGCCATATGATATACGTGAGGAAAAGCAAGAATGACGGATGATGTCATACGATATACGTGAGTAAAAGCAAGATTGATGGATGATGTCATACGATATATATGTGAGGAAAAGCAAGATTGATGGACGATGTCATATGATATACGTGTGGAAATGCAGTATTGACGGACAATGTCATACGATATACGTGAGGAAAAGGAAGATTGAGGGGCAATGTCATTTGATATACGTGAGGTAAAGCAAGATTGACGGATAATGTCATACGATATACGCGAGGAAAAGCAGGATTTAGGGACAATGTCATACGACATACGTGAGGAAAACAGGGCAAGGTCATACAATATACGTGAGGAAAACCAAGATTGACGGATAATGTCATACGATATACGTGAGGAAAAGCAGGATTGAGGGACAATGCCATACGACATACGTGAGGAAAACAGGGCAAGGTCATGCAATATACGTGAGGAAAACCAAGATTGAGGGACAATGTCATACGATATTCGTGAGGAAAAGCAAGATTGAGGGACAATGTCATACGATGTATGTAAGGAAAAGCAAAAGAAAATATAAGATATGTGATTAAAAAGATAAACAGGATTAGCTGGGCTAAATTGCAAAATTTGTTATTTAAAGAACACAAATAACGTAGAATAATTATCAAGGTAACTGATAATACTCGTTTTCCCCAAGTACGAGAAAGAATTTTTTTTTTTTTTTTTTGATAACGACTTAGGATTTCGTGAAATAATCTATCTGGACGAATGCTGAATATACGGAATTAGTCTTCAGAGTAGCAGTCTCGAAAAAAAATATATTGCTCCCGTTTCATCATTTTTTAAGGTTGTGGGAACCTATTGGTAACGTCCCTGAGCGGTGACCTGCCGGATTGGGGTTCGAGGCCCGCTTAATCTCGATAGATTCTTGTAGTGTCTGGAACCTCACCATCTTTGTGAGCTAGGGATGGTGTGTTTGGGGAGCCTATATGACTACCTGCAGAGTCTTCAGCAGCCATTGCCTGGCCCTCCTTGGTCCTAGCTTGGGTGGAAAGGGGGCTTGGGCGCTGATCATATGCATATATAGTCAGTTTCTAGGTTATTGTCATGCTTACCAGGGCAATTTCACTCCCTTGCCTCTACCATTCATGATCGGCCTTTAAACCTTTAAGCTTATTCAAGAGCTCCTTATCCTTATTCTTGTGCTGGGTATTTCTCCAGACACACCCTGGGTGTGAATGTCACTGAAGATACTAATGAGTCTAAGATAAGTAGATTAACAGTCTTAGGGTCTTGTAATTGCCTCCCAACAAGTGAAGGTACATGGTCCCTAATTTAAGGCAGACACTGCTTTTCAGAGGTCGTCAGTGGGGGCTATGACTTCTAGTTTAAGACATGTGGAGGTACTTAGTCGATAATTCATAACAGGCCGCTTTTCAAAGCTCATCTTTGAGGGTATGACTTCTATTCTAAGACATGTGGAGTTACATAGTCGATAATTTATGGGATATTCGGCTTTTCAGAGGTCGTCTGTGGGGGTATGACTTCTATTCTAAGACATGTGGAGGTACAAAGTCGATAATTTATGGAAGACTCTACTTTTCAGAGGTAGTCGGGGGGGGGGGGGGGGGGGCGGCGGATGACTCCTATTCGAAAACATATGGAGGTACATAGTCGATAATTTATGGCAGACTGCTTTTCAGAGATTGTCTGTCGTGGTGTGACTTCTATACTAGCTATACTAAGACATGTGGATGTACATAGTCGATAATTCATGGCAGACTCGGCTTTTCAGAACTCGTCTGTGGGGGCTATAACTTCTAGTTTAAGACATGTCGAGTTACATAGTCGATAATTTATGGCAGACTCTACTTTTCAGAGATCGTCTGTGGGGGCTATGACTTGTGTTCTAAGACATGTGGAGGTACATAGTCGATAATTTATGACAGGCCGCTTTTCAGAGGTCGTCTGTGGTGGCTATTACTTCTAGTCTAAGAGATGAGCTCTAGGCAATAAAAACGACGACTAGGTCGTCTGTACTGGTCTAGTGGCCTCCAATGAATGACGATTTCATATCCAATCACATGCCAGTTATAAAAGCTGGGGTAAACTGTCATCCCCCAGCAAAGGAGAATTACACACCTGACTAGAAACTGATGCGTTGTGGTCCTGCTCTCCAGCCTTATTAAGCATTCTCCACCAGTGGAATATCGTCCATTCTGATGATTCTATATACTACTACTATAGTGTTTATAGTGTTGTGCCCCAAGGCAGGTCCTTTCATGGATTAGTCGCCCTCCATAATTCTTTTTTCATGGCCACTTCTTTTAGCTCTTGGTACCTTCTCCCTCCTTTCAGGTCATTATGCATTGACTTCCTTTTCCTTCCTTTGGGTCTTCGTCCTTCAAATTTACATTCTATAATGTCCTTCAGTAATCTAACTCCTCTTAAAATGTGTCCTATCCAGTTTTTCTGCTTTTCTTTATTGTCGTATTTAGAGTTATCTCTTCTCCAAATGTTCTTTTCAAATTTACCTTCCAATAATGTTCTTCCGTAATCAATCTCCTCTTAAAATGTGTCCTTTTCAGTTTTTCTCCCTTCTCTTTATTGTTGCAATTAGGGTTCTCTCTTCTCCAACTGTTCTTTTCAAATTTACCTTCTCTAATATCCTTCAGTAACCCATCTCTTGAAATGTGTCCTATCCAGTTTTTCTGTTTTTCTTTATTGTCGTAATTAGAGTTCTCTCTTCTCCAACTATTCTTAGTACCTCTTCATTTGTCTTGGGATCTCTCCAACTTATTTTCAGTATCCTCCTCCATATCCATTTTTATTTTATGTTTACAGAATTCTCCTGTTGATTTGGAGGAGAACTGCGTAGAATAAAAGCTACATCTACGGATTCCATAGCAAAGGTTACTTCGAGTAATTTCGTTAAGCATTCATTATTAAGAAGTTCGTCAGATCGATCAAAAGTAACACCGACCTCACTGATCAAGCAAGAAAGTCTACCAGAAAAAGCATTAGTATTTTTTAACCAAAGAAAAGCTCTGGGATTGTTACTCATCATTATAGATGTAATACTACGCGAAGGATCGACCTAGGAATTAATGATCTAAGTTTAAGAAACTAATAAATATTCAGACTGATCACCAGAACTAACCTTGTTCTGTATCACTGATTCATATCTGGTTTGAGCCAATTTTCCTTTTCAAGGTTTAAAGCCTGATTGTGAATAGCAGAGGCAAAGGGCAGTGACATTGCCCTATCAAGCAGGACACTGCCCTAGAGACTGATCATATGCACATATGATCTACGCCCAAACCCCCTCTCCACCCAAGCTAGGACCAAGGAGGGCCAAGGAATGGCTGCTGATGACTCAGCAGATAGACCTATGGGCTCCTCCAAATCCCCCTTCCTTAGCTCACAAGGATGGTGAGGATGCAGCGACCAAAGGAACTAACGAGTTTCAGCGGGACTCAAACCCCAGTCTGGCGTTCATCAGTCATGGACGTTACCACATCGGCCACAAGAAAGGTATTCTTTTTATAATCAAAAGTATCGTAATAGTAAAACGTTCCTCCATAATTTATACTTTAATATGTATTATTGTGTATCGTAAATCCCTATTTTTTTTATTTCCTTTTTTTTAAGGTTACCCTCAATATTTTTTTCATTCATTTTCTGATTTATTTGTGGGATATATATATATATATATATATATATATATATATATATATATATATATATATATATATATATATATATATTTCCACTTTCATTTGTGATTCAATCTGTTAGATTACAATGATTTCCAATGTTGCCTTTTGATATTCTTTTCATACATTTCAGATTTATTTATAGGATACATTTTTATTTTTTTTACATTATCCTTTCATACAATGATTCATTCTGTTAGATTGCAATGATTTCCAATGTCTTATTCTTTGGTCCCTACGTGTTTTCCTTATCTTGATTATAATGTACACGAATGCCGGCCAAAAAAGGAATGTCATATCCAGGTTGAATCTTGTATTTCGAAGATTAATGAAGTGGTTAACAATAAAGTGAAGTAGGTCTTTGTGGGATTTAATAAAAAGAAGAAAAATCAATAAAAAAAAAAAATTGGTTAATAATAAAGTAAAGTAGGTCTTTCTGGGATTTAATAAAAAGAAGAAAAATCAATGAAAAAATACAAAAGTGGTTAGTAAAAAAAAGCAAATTAGGTCTCTGTGGGATTTAATAAAAAGAAGAAAAATCAATAAAAAAAATATAAAATTGGTTAATAAAAAAAGAAAAGTAGATCTTTGTGGGATTTAATAAAAAAAACCATTAGAAAAATGAAAAAATATAAAAAGATATAAAATGGCCATCCAACCCAAATAATATTTTTTTGTTTTTGTTTTATGCATCTACTAACAATACATAGTAAGGGGCTGGGGTCGATATTATTATTATTATTATTATTATTATTATTATTATTATTATTATTATTATTATCATTATTATTATTATTATTATTAGCCAAGCTACAACCCTAGTTGGAAAAGCAAGAAGCTATAAGCCCAAGGGCTCCAACATGGAAAAATAACACAGTGAGGAAAGAAAATAAGGAAATATACAAGAGAAGTTTAAGAATAATA
>NC_090728.1:60856361-60861361 GCF_036898095.1 Palaemon carinicauda | reverse complement strand
AAAGATTTAAATTCAATAAAATTAGTTGATCAACCTACAAATTAAAAGATGAATAATATTTGTTTAATATCTTCCCTATACAGTTGACTGGTTCCTCTTCAAAGAAAAAAAAAAGAAAAAAAGAAATAATGATTAATACCTCTTATGATACTAATCTTTAAAGATTTAAATTCAATAAAATCAGCTGATCAACCTACAAATCTAAAGATAAAAAAAAATTGTTTAATATCTTCTCTATACGGTCGTCTGATTTATTTGAGAATAAGGAAAACGAAGCTGAAATCAGAAAATAATAATAACTGCCTCTTTTAAAATACTAACCTTTAAAGGTTTAAATTCAACAAAATCAGTTAATCAACCTACAAATTCAAAGATAGAAAATATTTGTTTAATATCTTCACTATACGATTGACTTTAATTTCGGATGTTTTTTATTTGAGAATAGTGAAAGCGGAGCTGTTGACAGAAAATAATAAATGCTTCGCCTTCAAAATCAGCTAATCAACTATAAATTTAGAAATAGAATAATATTCGTTTAATATCTTCTCTGTAAAGTTGACTGATTCCTCCTCCTCCTCAAAGAAAAACAAATAATAATAATGATAAAAAATGCCTCTTATGATATTAATCTTCAAAGATTTAATTCCAATGAAATCAGCTAAATAACCTACAAATTTAGAGATAAAAAAATATTTGTTTAATATCTTCTCTATACGGTCGTCTGATTTAATTTGAGAATAGTAAAAAACGGAGCTGATAGAAAATAATTATATATAAATTTACCTGTCTTTTCCAAAGGTTTAACTCCAATAAAAACCACTGATCAACCTACAAATTAAAAGATAAATAATATTTGTTTAATATCTTCTCTATACGGTCGACTGGTTCCTCCCCTAAAAGGTCCTATTAAACGACTGGTTATGTCGGGTCATAGGTAACACCAGATGCGTCCTATTCCAAGAGGATCCTTTGCCTAAATAGGACATAAAGTCGCGCGGGGGGACTAGCGGGAGAGTGAAAGCCACAGAGTTGCCAAGATGGCATTTTTCAGGCCAAAAAAAAAAACTGAAATTTGGCCTTTTTTCAAATTGGTTGGCCTTTAGTAATATCGTGGAAAAAGGTGGGCCTTAAATACTATAATTTTTGGCCTTTTTTCTACTAAAGGGTTGGCCTTTTAAAGCTTCGGTTGATTATAAATTGGCCTTTTTCTCATATAGAAAACCTGGCAACTCTGAGCCACACTTCCTCCGAACGAGTCACAAAAAAAAAGAAAAAAAAAAGATGATGCCGAATCAGCGTTGTCATCTTCATCTCTCCATTTCTCACTTTTCCTGCCTCCTTTTTTTCTGCCTCTTTTATTCCACTTTTCCTGCCTCTTTTTCCCTGCCTCTCTTATTTCCACTTATCCTGCCTCTTTTTTTCACACTTTTCTTGCTTCTTTCTTTTTACCAGCCTCTTTTTTTCCTACATTTTCCTTTTCCAGCCCCTTTTTTCTGCCTCTTTTTTCCCCCACTTTTCCTGCGTCTTTTTTTTTCTGCCTCTTCTTTCCCCCCTTTTCCTGCCTCTTTTTTTGCCCCTTTTTTCCCACTTTTCCTTTCTCTTTTTTTCTGCCTCTTTTCTGCCTCTTTTTTCCCATTTTTCCTGCCTCTTTTTTCCGTCTCTTCTTTTTTCCCAATTTCCTGCCCCCTTTTTTCTCCCTTTTTTCCTGCCTCTTTTTTTCCCACTTCTTCTGACCCCTCTTTTTTCTGACTTTTTTTCCCACTTTTCCTGCCTCTATTTTTTCCTGCCTTTTTCCCACTTTTCCAGCCTCTTTTTTTTCCTTCCTTTTTTTTCACTTTTCATGCCTCTTTTTTTTATTCCTGCCTCTTTTTTTTCTGTCTCATATTTCCCACTTTTCCTGCCATTTTTCCCACTTTTCCTGGCTCCGTTTTTTTTCTTTTTTTTTCACAAGCGTTTTATCTCCCGAGGACTTGGCAAAGTTTTGTAATCCCCCCACCCCCTTCTCCCAGCTAACTCCTATGACCATCCTTCCACCTCTTCCCTGGTGTTCTGAAAGCTATCTTAACTGTTATAAGGATATTTTTGCTTTTATGGTTTTAAACTGAGTTACTTTTTATTTATTTATTTATCTATTTATAAAAAATAATATCGGCGTCAATGACATTAAATGTCAATCATTCAATCAATTCCTACAAGAGTCTGCCAAGGCTCATCCTTACCCTAATGCCAGGGTGCCATGCGTACCATATTTATGGTACATGTACCATACTTCAGGGTCTATTTACGATGTACCATAATGCCCGAACATGTACCATAACCTCAACCTCTCCCTCTCTCTTTAATAATAATAATAATAATAATAATAATAATAATAATTATTATTATTATTATTATTATTATCATTTCAGCAAAAGCCAAATACAGTTACAATAGGGGTACATGGAGGTATAATAATAATAATAATAATAATAATAATAATAATGATAATAATAATAATAATTTCAGCAAAAGCCATATACAAAGTTACAATGGTGCTCCACTGTCTTGGGTTAGACTTCTCTTCCTTGAGGGTACAGTCGGGCACACTATTCTATCTAATTTCTCTTCTTGTTTTGTTGAAGTTTTTATAGTTTATATTGGAAATATTTATTTTAATGTTGTTACTGTTCTAAAAATATTTTGTTTTTCCTTTTTTTCTTTCCTCACTGGGCTATTTTTCCTGTTGGAGCCCCTGGGCTTATAGTATCCTGCTTTTCCAACTAGGGTTGTAGCTCAGCAAGTAATAATAATAATAATAATAATAATAATAATAATAATCCATTTCCTTATTTCCTTTCCTCATTGGGCTATTTTCCCTGTTGGAGCCCCTGGGCTTATAGCATCCTGCTTTTCCAACTAGGGTTGTAGCTCAGCAAGTAATAATAATAATAATAATAATAATAATGATAATAATCCAATTCCTTATTTCCTTTCCTCATTGGGCTATTTTCCCTGTTGGAGCCCCTGGGCTTATAGCATCCTGCTTTTCCAACTAGGGTTGTAGCTCAGCAAGTAATAATAATAATAATAGTAATAATAATAATAATAATAATAATAATCCATTTCCTTATTTCCTTTCCTCATTGGGCTATTTTCCCTGTTGGAGCCCCTGGGCTTATAGCATCCTGCTTTTCCAACTAGGGTTGTAGCTCAGCAAGTAATAATAATAATAATAATAATAATAATAATAATAATCCATTTCCTTATTTCCTTTCCTCATTGGGCTATTTTCCCTGTTGGAGCCCCTGGGCTTATAGCATCCTGCTTTTCCAATAGCATTGTAGCTTAGCATTAAATAATAACAATAATAATAATAATAATAATGATAATAATAAAAATAATGATAAAAATAATAATAATAATAATAATAATAATAATAATAATAATAATAAAAATAATAATAATAATAATAATAATAATATTAATAATAAAAATGAAAATAATAATAAAGATAAAAATAATAATAATAACAATAATAATAAAAATAATAATAATAATAATAATAATAATAATAATAATAATAATAATAATAATAATAATAATAATAATAATAATAATAATAATAATGATAATAATAAAGGAACTGCGGTCTGTGGACAATACAGCTCTGAAGTAAGAACCTGTATTGGTGTCGTGATGGAGACACACCATCTTCATCACGACTTCTTACTCAATTCCCGAGTTTTCGTCTTTTGTCCTCCCAATATTGTCGCCTTTTTGATATATGATAATTCGCTTTGCCAGATTCTGAAACTCGGGTGTTGCAGACATTGATACTTGTCATTTTTATTGTTGGTATTTTTTTTTTTTTTTTTTTTTTTTTTTTTGGTGATTAGGGAATAAGTTGTAATTGAATTTGCTTCTTCTTTAACGTTGTAAATTTTGGTTTTGATAATTTTATGTATTTCTTCTTGTAATTGATTTTGACACAATAATTTTACCTGTTCATTAAAGTCCATTATCAGGTTTTTTTTTTTTTTTTTTTTTTTTTTTTAAGATTCTAGGTAATTCAATCATCATCATCATCATCATCATCATCATCTTCATCTCCATCTCCATCTCCTACGCCTATTGACGCAAAGGGCCTCGGTTACATTTCGACAGTCGCCTCTATCTAAAGCTTTTAATTCAATACTTCTCCATTCATCATCTACCTCACGCTTCATAGTCCTCAGCCATGTTAGGCCTGAGTCTTCCAACTCTTCTAGTGGCTTGTGAAGCCCAGTTAAAAGTTTGGTGAAGTAATCTCTCTTGTGGAGTGCGAAGACCATGCAAAGACCACAGGGACAGTGAATTTTGACAATGACATAATTTCTTCGCATACAAAAAAAAAAAAAAAAAGTAAGATTTTAACACCACGCATATGTAAAAGCTTGGTCTATAGAAATAGAAATTCTGAAAATTAACATTGGAACCAGTGAGTTGATTCTGTATGAAATGAAAGGTGAGAGATGATGCATTTGAAATGCTTTATGAAAAGTAAACAAAGATATCAAGAAAGAAAATGAAGTAAAAAAGATTGCTTTTCTTGATATCCCACCAAGCAACTTTTGCTTGCTGATTAGCCTTGTCATTTTTTTTTTTTCTTTTTTTTTTTTTTTTTTTTTTTTTTTTTTTTTTGCAAAACTGGAAAAAGTCTAATATAACGGTTCAGTGATTTTTGGGCTCTTCGCGCGATAGTACAACCATAAGGTGTTGATCCAGCGCTGAAAGCTGGTATTCGAAGAAAGGGCATGGAATATTGGTAACATCATCCCCCCTAAATGTTTGCTTAATGGTTGAACAATCCCTCCTGTGTCACTCTTTTTAAGGGCAAATTAAGGCGCACGGTGATATATTCTCTCTCTCTCTCTCTCTCTCTCTCTCTCTCTCTCTCTCTCTCTCTCTCTCTCTCTCTCTCTCTCTCAATATAGATACATATATGTATATATATATATATATATATATATATATATATATAT
>NC_090728.1:60838861-60848861 GCF_036898095.1 Palaemon carinicauda | reverse complement strand
GCTTATAGCATCCTGCTTTTCCAACTAGGGTTGTAGCTTAGCAAGTTATAATGATAAAAATACTCTTTAAATAAAGACAAATGCTCTTCAATATAGGATTGGACTGGATTGGTGATAGGAAATTAGCTGACGTAGAGTATGCTAATGACGCTGTCTGTATTAGCAAGACACCCTGGGACTTGCAAAGCTTGCTTACCAGAATGCATGAAATATCACATGAGGTTTGGCTCGATATCCAAGATGATATTCTTGTTTTCTCCTGCTACTCTTTAAAAAGAGAGACTAAATTGCTCTTTAATATTAAATATTTAGGAAGATATTCCTATTTTCTACTGCTGCTCTTTAAAAAAAAAAAAAGAGAAAATACATGATACCCAAGATGACTTACTTTCTCCGCCTACTTTTGAAGAATAAAGACAAAATACTCTTTAATATATACGTAAACTTACCCGAGGGTACACTCAGGCACACTATTCTATTTAGATTCTTATATCATTCTGCTTTTCCAAGTAGGGTTGTAGCTTAGCAAGTAGAAAATAATATGATAATAATGCATATATATATATATATATATATATATATATATATATATATATATATATATATATATATATATATATATACATATATATATATATATATATATATATATATATATATATATATATATATATAGATATGTATATATATATATATATATATATATATATATATATATGCGTGTGTGTATATATACACACTCATATATATATATATATATATATATATATATATATATATATATATATATATATATATATATATATCTATCTATATCTATATCTATATCTATAGATATAGATATAGATATAGATATAGATATATATATATATATATATATATATATATATATATATATATATATATATATATACATATATATATATATATATATATATATATATATATATATATATATATATATATATATATATATATATATGCACCTCGTTAAACCCAACAAAACATTCAGAAAGAATGACGTGCTTCGACTGCCGAATTTTCATCTTCTCGGAGAAAGCAAGGAAGGATTAATTTTCTCTCATAATTCATGCACATTCTCCTGCAGGAGTATTTTCATCGAATTACAAATGCAAGATACTGAGGATTTAACGCTTGGCACGAGGATGAGCTCTGAGCTTCTTCGCAGGGTCTCTTTTCTGAAGGATAAGTCAAGTTCTTTGTCATTATCCTTCACGGTGAATGTAGGAGTAGTCCGTGGAGATCATAACAGTGTTCCTTCGTTTTAAGATTAAATGGAATATTGCATGTTATCCTCTATCATTTTACATTTTCATTCATTGATTTAAACGTAGTGTATACTCGCATGTTTATACTACACAAACTCACACACTGGCTAGTACAGTGGTAACGTTTTGCCTCCATACTACACAGTATTCTAGAAGTTTTATTCCAGCTCTGACCAAGTTGTGGAATGATCTTCCTAATCGGGTAGTTGAATCAGTAGAACTTCAAAAGTTCAAAGTTGCAGCAAATGTTTTTATATGTTGAACAGACTGACATAAGCCTTTTTAAACTTTATGTATGACATATCTGTTTTGATGTTGTTACTGTTTGTAGAATGATTTATTGTTAATTTGTTCTGATCATTTATTTATTACTTTATTTCCTTTCCTCATGGGGCTATTTTTCCCTGTTGGAGCCCTTGTGCTTATAGCATCTTGCTTTTCCAACTAGGGTTGTAGCTTGGCTAGTAATGATAATAATAATATCATTTGCATGCCAGCAGATCGATCCCAGACCGTGACCATAAATTTATGCTGTTTACTGGGGAGGCCACTGCTGTGGTTGGGCACTGCAGTGAGGGATTGGCTTGCTCGGCTGACGGTCTCGTGAGTATCTGTTCTGACGAAACTGGAACTGGAATCAGACACCTTTAACCTTTATATATATATATATATATATATATATATATATATATATATATATATATATGTATGTATATATATATATATATATATATATATATATATATATATATGTATGTATGTATATATATATATATATATATATATATATATATATATATATATATATATATATATATATATGAGCAGGGATACCTTGCCGTGGTGAAAAGGTTTGTATATCGCAATCATAAGCAAAGCTTTACTAGTCAGGGCCACCCATACTAGGTTGGTTTACAGTCAGCGATCAGATTAAAGTCTCCCGGCATCACCAATCCGAAGTGGCCTATGTGGTGATGAAAACTGGCTAAACCCCAGATTTGAATAAGGATATGTCTAAGGCCTTTGTCCTGCAGTGGAATAGAAACGGCTGCGTCTGTTTTTGTTGTTGTGTGTGTGTATATATATACATATATATATATATATATATATATATATATATATATATATACATATATATATATATATATATGTATGTATATATATACATACGTATATATATATATATATATATATATATATATACATGTATGTATATATACAGTATATATATATATATAAGATATATATGTATATATATATATATATATATATTATATATATATGTGTTTGTGTGTGTGTGTGGCTGTAGCTGTAATTCCTAATGAAACACGAACAGCTATAAATACACGACTATCACAGTGTAAAGTATTCATTATCAACTACAAGTAAGAATGATGTGCTGTAATCTGTTAAGTCATGGCGGTTCAAGGAAGACCATAAACATGGAAGGATTCGGTAGGATGAACAAACTTGCCTCGAGCGTATGTCCGTGTAAGGATTAGAGAAGCTGATGGAATATTAAAGGAGGCGTGAGACACCGAGCTTGAATTACAGTGTTGCTGTCTACTGAAAAGAGAATTAGGATGAGATTCATCCTCTAGGAGTCTAGGGTAGGGTTATGGTGGCCTACGTAGTAACGTCCTTGACTGGTGATCGCCAGACTGGGGTTCTCTTGCTTGAGGGTACACTCGAGCACACTACTCTATCTCATTTCGCTTCCTGATGTTTCGTTAAAGTTTTTTTATAATTTATATAGGAAATATCTATTATAGTGTTGTTGTTCTTGAAATGTTTAGTTTTTCCTTCTTTCCTTTCCTTACTGGGCTATTTTCAGGGTTGGGGCCCCTGGGCGTATAGCATCCTACTTTTCCAATTAGGGTTGTAGCTTAGCAAGTAATAATAATGATAATGATAATAATAATAATAATAATAATAATAATAATAATAATAATAATAATAATAATAATAATAATAATAATAGGAACAGTTCCTTTGGTCACTGCAACCTCACCATCCGTGTTAGTTAAGGATGGGGGTTTTGGGAGAGACTATAGATCTATCTTCTGAGTCATTAGCAGCCATTGCCTGGCCCTCTCCTTGGTCCTAGCTTGAGTGGAGAGGGGGTTTGGGCGCTGATCATATGTATATATGGTCAGTGTCTAGGGCATTGTCCTGCTTAATAGGACAATGTCGGTGTCCCTTGCCTCTGCCATTCATGAGTGGCCTTTAAACCTTTAAACGGTGGGTTTATATCAAACAATTGTTCTTTTTCTTGTGTTTATGATTCTGTAGTGAATATAACCAAGAGAATACTCTTAATAGATGTGCAAAAAGAATCACAGAATAGGGCCCTACAGTAACGAAATAGGGAAGGAAGAGAAGAGAAGATAATTTGCGGCCATAAACTGGCATAGAAAGACAGGGAAGAAAGGCCATGTATGAGGCCTTTGTCCTGCAGAGAACTATCAACAGATGATGATGATGATGATGATGATGATATATTTGTCTCTGATGCCATTCTAAAAACAGATATTATCCATTAATAAATTAACCTGTGTTGAAAATTACACTTGAATAAAACTGATTTATCAGTGAATTAATGAGTAGTTCCCGTGGCTTTTCATATCTCGTAAAGCTCACTTTGAATTTTTCTTTCAAGAATTAAGGATCTATGAAAACTTTGAACAAGAATTAGAAACAGCTAAAGCTTTAAAAACTTTTTTTTTCTCTCTCTCTCTCTCTCTCTCTCTCTCTCTCTCTCTCTCTCTCTCTCTCTCTCTCTCTCTCTCTCTCATATAAAGAATGTAATAAAATTTTACCCCCATTCTCTCTCTCTCTCTCTCTCTCTCTCTCTCTCTCTCTCTCTCTCTCTCTCTCTCTCTCTCTCTCTCTACATATATATTACAGAAACCGGAGAGAGAGAGAGAGAGAGAGAGAGAGAGAGAGAGAGAGAGAGAGAGAGAGAGAGAGAGAGAGAGAGAGAGAGAGATCCACTAGCAACATCAAATCCACCATAAGATTCATACAACCATCACCATTAATCTTATGAGAGAGAGAGAGAGAGAGAGAGAGAGAGAGAGAGAGAGAGAGAGAGAGATCCACTAGCAACATCAAATACACCATAAGTTTCATACAACCATCACCATTAATCTAATGTGTGAGAGAGAGAGAGAGAGAGAGAGAGAGAGAGAGAGAGAGAGAGAGAGAGAGAGAGAGAGAAAAGAACTTAATCCTAAAGGAATTGATAGGCCCCTTGAAGCGTGAAAAATTTTAAGAGTCAGGGTAAACAGAAGCCGAGAGAAGATTGTAAAGCCGGGCAGCACAGAGGTCAAAGGTCAATGGTCAGAGTTTTGACCATATTTCCATATTGCTGGTTCTTTTTTTAACTGTTAATATCATACCAAATATTGTGTCAGAGAAGAGAAATCTGTTCATCACCCGGTGTTCATTTCATTTTCATCAATTTGTATAGATTAAATGGAATAGTCCACGAGCTGGTACAATTGGCTTTATTAAATCCGGTACACTGGCATCTCCTTGGCTTCCAAATAAGTGTACCGGAATTAATGAAGCCAATTGTACATTCTAAGGTGAGGATGAGTATTCAGCTTTAAATCAAAGGAAATGTATTTAGAAAACGACCGTGTAAAGATCACACTTCGTATCATATCCAGTAAAATATACAGCAAATGTATTTAGAAATGACAGTTTAAAGATCACACTTCGTATCATATCCAGTAAAATACAGGAAATGTATTCAGAATACTTCGTATCATATCCAGTAAAATACAGGAAATGTATTAATAAAACGACAGCTTAAAGATCACACTTCGTATCAAAATACAGTAAAATACAGAAAATATATTCACAAATGACCGTTTAGATTTTCGTTGTAAAAGTGACCTGAATCTTTCCGAGCGTAATCTTTCACTATAAAAGAATCAAGAGTTATCTATTTCATTATCATGATAATGATAAAGTATAAGAAGAGGCAGGTGAGTGTATGTTACTTAATAAACTACAGAGTGTCCCAAAATATTGCATACACTCTTTAACTTTGAATAGCTAATTTGAGCAGAACGGAAACCAGTTTGAACACTTCATGCGAACTGATTTTTTTTTTTTTTTTGAACATTCTCAAATTGCCCCATGTATCCTTACTTTTTCTCTCTGTACTCCCAGAATCTTTAAATATGCATCGTTTCTCTCCTGTGAATCTGTTTTCCAGGTTAATATCAATAAATTGAACAAATTTTAACAATCCAAAGAGTATACGTTATTTTGGGACACCCTGTATGTGGTAAGAATGGACTGAAATGTTAATTGTATATCATTAAGGATTACGACAATTGAAACTGATTAGGAAAGACGAAATGTCATCAGTATACATGCTCATGATATGCATATGTATTTGTTCATAATTTTACTTATTTTTTAGAGTTATTATTGATAATTCAGATACTTTCCTATGCTTATGTAATTAGATATATGGTGTGTTTTACCTATATTAATATATGGCCTATTTATCCACTATAAATAATTTATTGAGTTATTAGAAAGTAGATTTTCTATACCTGTCAGAACTTTATCAGCCTTCAAACCGGAAAAAATATAACGATTTCTTTTACCTATATCACTATATGGTCTATTTATCTACTACAAATAGTTTACAGGCCTTCTCCATCATGAGGCTAAATACTACACAGTATTCTAGAAGTTTTATTCCAGATGTGACCAAGTTGTTGAATGGTCTTCCTAATCGGGTAGTTGAATCAGAACTTCAAAAGTTCAAAGTTGCGGCAATGTTTTTATGTTGAACAGGCTGACATAAGTCTCTTTATAGTTTATATATGACATATCTGTTTTAACGTTGTTACTGTTTTTAGAATGATTTATTGTTAATTTGTGCTCATCATTTATTCATTTCCTTATTTCCTTTCCTCACTGGGCTATTTTTCCCTATTGGAGCCCTTGTGCTTAGAGCATCTTGCTTTTCCAAATCAGGTTGTAGCTTGGCTAATAATAATAATAATAATAATAATAATAATAATAATAATAATAATAGAAAGTAAATTTTCTATTCCTGTCACAACCTTAGCTTCCAAACGAGAAAAACAACAACGACGATTTCTTTTACATATATCAATATATGGTTTATTTATCCACTCCAAATTATTTACAGCGTTATTAGAAAGTAAATTTTTCTATTGTCAGAACCGTATCAGCTTCCAAACGAGAAAAAACAACAACGATTTCTTTTACCTATATCAATATATGGTTTATTTATCCATTATAAATAATTTACTGCGTTATTAGAAAGTAAATTTTCTCTTGTCAGAACCTTATCAGCTTCCAAACGAGAAAACAGATAACGATTGCGTTTACCTATATCAATATATGGTCTATTTATCCACTATAAATAATTTACTACGTTATTAGAAAGTAAATTTTCTATTCCTGTCAGAACCTTATCATCTTCCAAACGAGAAAACAGATAACGATTGCGTTTACCTATATCAATATATGGTCTATTTATCCATTATAAATAATTTAATGCGTTATTAGAAAGTAAATATTCTATTGTCAGAACCTTATCAGCTTCCAAACGAGAAAACAGATAACGATTGCAAAACTAGATCGCCGATAACAAGAGAGGCAACTCTCATTAGTAGCTCATTGTTGTTCTTTTTGTTGTTGTTGTTGTTGTTAGGTTTATCATAATTGTTATTGTTGCATCAACGACTGCTTTCATCCTTGCATTATCGAAGCCTTATTAAGCCATAAGCTATTGAAAGGCGATAGAGTCTTTGTGGCCTTTAGACAGGTCAATCGCAAGAGATATAATGGTTGACCTACTTGCCTCCAGGGGGACTGACATGGCGAAACTTTTTTATCGTCACTGACTTTCTGAGAGCCTATATCTCTTTGAGTATTATTATTATTATTATTATTATTATTATTATTATTATTATAAGCTACGCTACAACCCTAGTTGGGAAAGCAGGATGCTATAAGCCCAACATAAAGAAATAACCCATTGAAGAAAGGAAATAAGGAGATAAACAAACTACAAGAGAAGTAATGAACTATTAAAATAAAATATTTTACAAATTATTATTATTATTATTATTATTATTATCATTATTATTATTGTTATTATTATTATTATTACAAGCTAAGCTACAACCCTAGTTGGGAAAGCAAGATGCTATAAGCCTAAGGGCTCCAACAAGGAGAAATAACCCAGTGAGGAAAGGAAATAAGGAGATAAACAAACTACAAGAGAAGTAATGAACTATTAAAATAAGATATTTTACAAATTATTATTATTATTATTATTATTATTATTATTATTATTCTAAGCTAAGCTACAACCCTAGTTGGGAACGCAGGATGCTATATGCACAAGGGCTCCAACAAGAAGAAATAACCCAGTGAGGAAAGGAAATAAGGAGATAAACAAACTACAAGAGAAGTAATGAACAATTAAAATAAAATATCTTAGAAACAGTAGTGAAATTAAAATATATCTTTCAAAAATAAAGTATAAAAACTTAAAAAAAAAAAATAATAATAGAGGAAGAGAAATAAGATAGAATAGTGTGCCAGAGTGTACCATCAAGCAAGAGAACTCTAACCTAAGACAGTGGAAAACTATGGTACAGAGGATATGGTACTACCCAAGATTAGAGAACAATGGTTTGATTTTGGAGTGTCCTTCTCCTAGAAGAGTTGCTTACCATAGCTAAAGAGTCTCTTCTACCCTTACCAAGAGGAAAGTAGCCACTGAACAATTATAGTGAGGTAGTTAACCCCTCGAGCAAATAAGAATTGTTTGGTAATCTCAGTGTTGTCAGGTGTATAAAGGCAGAGGAGAATGTGGAAAGAATAGGCCAGACTATTCGGGGTATTTGTAGGCAAAGGAAAAATGAGCCATAACCAGGGGAAAGTAGCCACTGAACAATCACATTGCAGTAGTTAGCTCCTTGAGCAAAGAAGAATTGTTTGGTAATCTCGGTGTTGTCAGGTGTATGAGGACAGATGAGAATGTGGAAAGAATAGGCCAGACTACTCGGTGTATGTTTAGGTAAATGGAAATTGAGCCATAACCTGAGGAAAGTAGCCACTGTATAATTACAGTGCAATAGTTATCCCCTTGAGCAAAGAAGAATTGTTTGGTAATCTCAGTGTTGACAGGTGTATGAGGACAGAGGAGAATGTGGAAACAATAGGCTAGACTGTTCGGTGTATGTGTAGGAAAATGAAAATTAAGCCATAACCAGAGAGAGGGGTAGTACTGTCTTGAGCTGGATGCGATAATAACTTTTATTCTGTCGCTGTCAGAAGGGATGATAGAGATTTGAAGATCTCTTGACAGCTTTATGGCTTTTCTCCATGGCTCCCTCGATCCTTTATTAACCCTTTCCTTTGTCATGTGATATCTATTTCCCCCTTTTCTCTCCAAATATTCACTCTCCCTCATTCTTTTCCTCTTTCTCTCTGTTATCCTTTCCATAACACTCTCTCACATTAATCTCTTCCATTTTCTTCCTTGTTATCCTTTACATTAAAAGATTCAGTATAGTCTTAACCTACGATTATCCTATACCATTAAACCAATCTTTAATAAACTACAAGGTAGTAGGTTGGCCAGTGCACCAGCCACCCGTTGAGATACTACCGCTAGAGAGTTATGGGATCTTTTGACTGTCCAGATGGTACTACATTGGATCCTTCTCTCTGGTTACGGTTCATTTTCTCATTGCCTACACACCCCCACACTGAATAGTCTGGCCTATTCTTTACATATTCTCCTCTGTCCTCATACACCTGACAACACTGAGATTACCAAACAATTCTTCTTCACCCAAGGGATTACTGCACTAATTCTTCAGTGGCTACTTTCCTCTTGGTAAGGGTAGAAGAGACTCTTTAGCTATAGTAAGCAGCTCTTCTAGGAGAAGGACACTCCAAAATCAAACCATTGTTCTCTAGTCTTGGGTAGTGCCATAGCCTCTGTACCATGGTCTTCCACTGTCTTGGGTTAGAGTTCTCTTGCTTGAGGGTACACTTGAGCACGCTATTCTATCTTACTTTTCTTCCGCATGTTTTGCGAAAGTTTTTATAGTTTATATAGAAGATATTTATTTTACTATTGTTGCTCTTCTCAAAATATTCTATTTTCCTTGTTTCCTTTCCTCACTGGGCTATTTTCCCTGTTGGAGTCTCTGGGCTTATAGCATCCTGCTTTTCCAACTAGGGCTGTAGCTTAGCTAATAATAATAATAATAATAATAATAATAATACAGGAGGGGGAAATGAATGTTGTTACTGCTCTTAAAATATTTGATCTTACCTTGTTTCCTTTCCTCACAGGACGATTATCCCTGTTGGAGCCTCTGGGCTTATAGCATCCTGCTTTTCCAACTAGGGTTGTAGCTTAGCTAATAGTAATAATATTATTAATAATGATAATAATACAGGAGGGGGAAATGAATGTTGTTACTGCTCTTATAATATTTCATTTTTCCTTGTTTCTTTTCCTCACTGGGCTCTTTTCCCTGTTGGAGCCTCTGGGGTTATAGCATCCTGCTTTTCCAACTAGGGCTGTAGCTTAGCTAATAATAATAATAATAATAATAATAATAATAATAATAATAATAATAATAATACCGGGGGGGGGAATGAATGTTGTTACTGCTCTTAGAATA
>NC_090728.1:60826361-60833861 GCF_036898095.1 Palaemon carinicauda | reverse complement strand
ATGGCCGCAATTGTTCAGAGGGAATCATCATCATCATCATCCTCATCATCCTCATCATCATCAGTCGTTGCTAGTCCACTGCAGGCCAAAGGCCTCAGACATATCCTTCCACTTCCGTCTGTTTATGGTCTTTCTATGCCAGTCTATTCCCGCAATTGTTCTGAGGGAATCATCATCATCATCATCATCATAATCATCATCAGCTGTTGCTAGTCCACTGCAGTCCAAAGGCCTCAGACATGTCCTTCCACTTCCGTCTGTTTATGGTCTTTCTGTACCAGTCTATTCCCGTCCTCTGTCTTGTTTTAAAGTTCTATTGCTTGAGGGTACACTCGGACACGCTGTTCTATCTTATTTTTCTTCCTCTTGTTTTTTGAAGCATTTTTAAGTTTATATATGAGAGATATAATTTAATATTGTTACTGTCCTTAGGATAATTTATTTTGATGTTTATTCCTTCTCATGTTGTTTATCTATTTCCTTTTTTCCTTTCCTCAGTGGGCTATCTTTGCCTGTTGGAGACCTTGAGCTTATAGCATTCCTGCTTTTCCAACTAGGGCTATAGCTTAGGCTGTGATAATAATAATAATAATAATAATAATAATAATAATAATGATAATGATAATAATGATAATAATAATAATAATGATAATAATAATAATAATAATCGTCTATATATTAATACGATAGCGCGTGCGTTATTTATTTTGCATGTCACGCTTTAAGGAAAACGGAAATAATTTCATGGTATACTCTTACAAATTCCCGCTTTAAAGATAACAGAAATAATTTCATGATATACTCTTACAAATTCACATTAGACTTTGATTACTTAACCAAAGCGCATCTTATATAGTTTTCCCAATTTTGTTTTTTCCATAACCTAGGTTATAAAATCAATCTCGGGACATTTTATTCAAACATGTATAGGTTAGGAACAAGATAATTAGTATTGAAAATATAATTTCGTGTAATTTACATGGGTTCTGCTAGTAATAACAATAATGATAAATGTTCTAAAAGAACACCACATTCTCAGTGGATGTTATTTCCTTCCTGACACCTGATAATTATGATGGACATAATATATATGGAATTTTATGAAGATAAATTAATTAATACATTATAAATTGAATAATGTGAGAGCTAAAAAATATCATAATACTATAGCTAATATCGCTTTGATAAAAGGATTTATAGATTAATTAATGTATTAAGGACTGAATGATATAAGAGCGAAATAATATCATAATACAATACATGGGCGAAAAAGCTTTGATAAAAGGATTTGTATAAACAGCTAACTTTAGCTTTAGTCTTTGAAAGGTTAATCCCCTAATTTTTTTAAATTACTTTTTAAACATTTCGTAATCCATGATAAACTTTTATAATCAGGATGATCATGAGATTATCAGATAAAGTTACTACATAAAATGAAATAATGATAATAATAATAATAATAATAATAATAATAATAATAATAATAATAATAATAATTGTGGGTATTATTATTATTATTATTATTATTATTATTATTATTATTATTATAATTATTATTATTATTACTATTATTATTATTAATAACAATAATAATAATGGCAATAATAATAATAATAATAATAATAATGATAATAATTATTATCTTCATCATCATCATCATTATTATTATTATTATTATTATTATTATTATTATTATTATTATTATTATTATTAATAATAATAATAATAATAATAATAATAATAATAATAATAATAATAATAATAATAATAATACTGACAATAACAATTGCAACAACAATAACAATAACAATAACAATAACAATGATAATGAAAATAAGTATAAAATTAATAAAAATAAGTATTTAAATCAACAGAGAAAACATGATGTAGCCGAGCAAAATGCCTGAGCTTGACTGATTTCAGAGCTTGATTTTATACTGTGGAAATTATTGCTCCCATTACAAAAAGCATTTCAGTAAAGTGGAAAATTACACGAGAAGGGAAATGTATTTTTAATTCTGTAATTACACAATGATAAAAAAACAAATATTTCATTTGTTCATTTTCGTTATCCGTTAGATGACCTACATTATAATTTCTTCATACACCTGGCAATACTGTAGGTATTAGGTTGGCCAGGGCACCAGCCACCCGTTGAGATACTACAGCTAGAGAGTTATTGGGGTCCTTTGACTGGCCATAGAGTATTACACTGGATCCTTCTCTCTGGTTACGGTTCATTTTCTCTTTGCCTTCACATACACCGAATAGTCTGGCCTATTACTTACATATTCTCCTCTGTCCTCATACAACTGACAACACTGAGATTACCAAACAATTATTCTCCACCAAAAGGGTTAACTACTGCACTGTAATTGTTCAGTGGCTACTTTCCTCTTGGTAAGGATAGAAGAGACTCTTAAGCTATGGTAAGTAGCTCAAGTAGATCTTCTAGTAGAAGGACACTCTAAAATCAAACCATTGTTCTCTAGTCTTGGGTAGTGCCATAGCCTCTGTACCATGTTCTTCTTCCACTGTCTTAGGTCAGATTTCTCTTGCTTGAGGGTGCCCTCGGTCACGCTTTTCTGTCTTGTTTTGTTGGAGTTTTTTTTTTTTTAGTTTATATAGGAAATATTTATTTTACTATTGTTGCAGTTCTTAAAATATTCTATTTTTCCTAGTTTCTTTTCCTCACTGGGCTATTTTCCCTGTTGGAGCCCCTGGGCATATAGCGTTCTGTTTTTCCAACTAGGGTTGTAGCTTAGCAAGTAATAATAATAATAATAATAATAATGATAATAATAATAATAATAACAATAACGGAAAAATTATTCTTTATTAAAGATGTTAACTACTGTACTGTAACTGTTCAGTGGCTGCTCTCCTCTTCGTAAGGGTAGAAAAGACTCTTAAAGCTTTTAAAGGTCACTCATGAATGGCAGAGGCAAGGGATAGTGACATTGCTCTATCGAGCAGGACAATGACCTAGAGACTGACCATATACAGATTATTAGCATCCTAGTTCCCCCTCTATCCAAACTAGGATCAAGGAGGGCCAGGCAATGGCTGCTGATAACTTCAGTAGATAAACTTATAGGCTCACCCAAACCCCACAAACTTAGCTCACAAGGATGGTCAGGTTGTAGACACTAATGGCACTAACGAGTCTGAGCGGGACTCGAACTCCAGTCTGGCAAACACCAGACAGAGACGTTACCAATCAGACCACAACAACCTACTTATCTTTACTCCTTTAGCTCACTTTGGCTTTTAAAAATGATAATGATAATAATTTATTTCTCTTTTATAGTTGATTCTATACTTCTGTCTTTACATTTCAGTACTCGACCTACTTATTTTTTGGGCTTTATGTTCTAGGCATTTTATTTTTCAACGTAGGGTTGCACATTGGGTTGTATAAAGGATAATGATAACATAGTCAGGATACGATGTAATTTGTCTCTTCTCAATTTACTCATCGCATCATTGATACAATGTCTACGAATCTTTAATCAAATAACTGTTTTTGAAATTCGCAGCTTTAAACAATTAAAATAAGTGTTTTTTTTTTCTTTTTTTTTTTGTGCCGCATGAGCTGGGAGTGATTGATTGATTGATTTTGAGTTTTATGACATCCTGACATCGAAGGTCATATATATAATTATTATAAATAAAGAATAAAGTGAAATTCAATTATAAGTCATAAAAGCGAAGATGTCCTTTTTAGAATTTTAAATTACTTTCAGAAGGCCTACTTACAACAACAACAGCAACAACGACAATAATAATAATAATAATAATAATAATAACAATAATAATAATAATAATAATAATAATAATAATAATAATCATCATCATCTAAGATAGCTTAAAGTGAGTCCAGGTCCTTAAAATAATCCTTCGACCACAAAGGAATGATTCCCAATTTGGGAAATCCCTCGGCAATTGAGCACCGAGACATGATCATGAAAACGAGACAGCTTTGGACAGTTATTGTAGTAAGTTTCCATTGTACGCTTAGTATGATGCTCCCTTATCTTTAAATGTAATCCTAAGGCATAATACTTCTCTGGAATTACTTTCCTTACCACTGAAAGAGGTCCATGAGTACGAACGGCCCACTATGGTATTTTTTTTTTAATGAGGCGCATTTGCACTGACTAACAGGGGTGCCCTTTTAGCTCGGAAAAGTTTCCCACTAGGTGATTGTTTAGAATGATGGTGTCCAACCAATCAGCTAGTAGGAAAGCAGAACATACTATACTAAATTTTTTTGAATGAGGCGCATTTGCACTGACTCGTAGGGGTGCCCTTTTAGCTCTGAAAAGTTTTCCTATTAGCTGATTGGTTAGAATGATTTTGTTCAACCAATCAGCTAGCAGGAAAGCAGAACACATTATACTCATTTTTTTTAATGAGGCGCATTAGCACTGACTCGCAGCAGTGACCTTTTAGCTCTGAAAAGTCTCCTACTCGCTGATTGGTTAGAATTGTCTTGTCCAACCAATCAGCTAGTAGGAAACTATTCCGAGCGACAAGGGCACCCTCCTAGCTAGTGCGAATGCGCCTCATTGAAAAAATAGAGTATAGCCGTTTCTTAGTCATTGCATGAAATTGTTTGATCTTTGCAAATATCTTGATAATGAACAGTGCAAGTGAGATGGATCTTTATATGTTCAGAATACTGCTGATGTTTGCTTTGTTTCCCTCCTGTTGACAGAATAAAGATTACTTAAAAGAAGTCCTACTATACTCAATTTTTTTAACGAGGCGCATTTGCACTGACTCGCAGCGCTGCCCTTTTAGCTCAGAAAAGTGTCCTGCTATCTGATTGGTTAGAATTATCTTGTCCAACCAATCAGCGATCAGGAAACTTTTCCGAGCGAAAAAGGCATTCCTGTGAGTCAGTGCAAATGCGCTTCATTAAAAAAAAAATTAGTATTGTAAGACTTCTTTTAAGTAATCTTTATTTATTTTCTGGTTTCCTTTCCTCACTGGGCTAGTTTTCCATGTTAGAGCCTTTGGGCTTATAGAATCTTGCTTTTCCAACTAGGGTTGTAGCTTACCTAATATTAATAATAATAATAATAATAATAATAATAATAATAATTCTCACACCCTCTCAGAAACAAGAACATTCTCTCTCTCTCTCTCTCTCTCTCTCTCTCTCTCTCTCTCTCTCTCTCTCTCTCTCTCTCTCTCTCTCTCCCCAAGATAACTTTTTCACAACTTTAAATTATGCAAGTCTCTCTCTCTCTCTCTCTCTCTCTCTCTCTCTCTCTCTCTCTCTCTCTCTCTCTCTCTCTCTCTCAATTTTCTATTAGAATTTCTCAAATATGTTCCAAGATAACTTTTTCACAACTTTAAATTATGCAAGTCTCTCTCTCTCTCTCTCTCTCTCTCTCTCTCTCTCTCTCTCTCTCTCTCGTAGTAGTAGTAGTAGTAGTAGTAGTAGTAGTAGTAGTAGTAGTAAACAAATGATTGTACTACATTTTCTTTATGTTCCATTCACATCATATGCATGAGTACCATCCCACTTCTCTGATTCTTTGCAAACAAAAATCTCTTTACTGCCTTGTTACGTGTCAGTCTTCCAAAGGATAATGCAAATATGGCAATTGTTGTTTTCTCTTGCCACATTCTCTTTCTGTTCAATGGGGGTGAAGTTTCTATCAAATACAATGCCTTGAATTCTTTCAATACTTCGTGAAATGCTTTTCAGGTCGGGGTTCCTGTGACCTTTTAGTTTCTTTTAAACGTCTCTGACGTTTACCAAGAATTTTATTTAAATCGTTCTCATTCTTTTGGTTGAGGAAAAGTATAATGCATATGGATTTAAACTATTTCTTTGCATTTTTTACCCTCGGGTTTCTAGTTAAAATTTCATTTTCTTTTCTTTGAGGAGAATTATAGTGCTTATGGATTTAAACTTATTTCTTTGCATTTTTTATCTTCAAGTTTCTATTTAAAAGCTCAAATTTTTTTCATTGTGGAGAATTATAAGACTCATGGATTTTTTAGCATTTCTTTGCATTTTTTATCTTCATGTTATTAGTTACAGTTCAAATTCTTTTAATTGTGGAGAGTTATAAGGCTCATGGATTTTTTAGCATTTCTTTGCATTTTTTATCATTATGTTTTTAGTTAGTTACTGTTCAAATTCTTTTAATTGAGGAGAAAGATAACGCTTATGGATTTAAAGCATTTCTTTGCATTTGTTATCCCCAGGTTTCTGTTTAAAAGTTCAAATTCTGTTCATTGAGGAAAACTATAATGCTTATGGATTTAAACTATTTCTTTGCATGTTTTATCCTCAGGTTTCTATTTAAAAGTTCAAATTCTGTTCATTGAGGAAAAGTATTATGCTTATGGTTTTAAACCGGTCGTTTGCATTTTCTATCCTCACGTTTCAAGTGGAAAGTTCAAATTTTGTTCATTGAGGAGAATTATAATGCTTATGGATTTTTATCATTTCTTTGCATTTTTTATCCTCATGTTTTTAGTTACTGTTCAAATTCTTTTAATTGAGGAGAATGATAATCCTTATGGATTTTTAGAATTTTTTGCATTTTTTATCCTCAGGTTTCTGTTTAAAAGTTCAATTTCTTTTCATTGATGAAAAATATAATGCTTATGAATTTAAACTATGTCTTTGCATTTTTTATCCTCAGGTTTCTATTTAAAAGTTCAATTTCTTTTCATTGAAGAAAAGTAGTTTGCATTTTCTATCCTCACGTTTCAAGTTGAAGGTATTATTCCCTCTGGAAAACCTTTCATAAATTTTGTCTATAGAAAAGTTTCTGAATGGTTTTAAACCATTTCTTTGCAATTTTCATCCTTATACTTCTTGTCCAAAGTCCAAATTCCTCTGGAAAACCTTTGTACAAAGTCCCAATTCCTCTGGAAAACCTGTGTAATTGATAAACTCTATATCTTTATGGAAGCTGAAGTTCTCAACACCAAAACACTAATTGGATGGATATCTATACCACACCGGCAGCTGTGGTGTGGGTTTTGTAATCTACTTGCCTTGGTGAGATTCCATACTTAAAGGTTTAAATGCCGCTTATGAATGGTAGAGTCAAGGGAAAGTGACATTGCCCTATCAAGCAGGACAATGCCCTAGAGACTGACCATATGACATGTTATCAGCGCCCAAGTCCCCTCTCCACCCAGGTAAGGGCTGCTGATAACTCATCAGCTAGATCTATAGGCTTCCCCCAAAATCTCCCATCCGTAGCTCACAAGGATGGTGAGATTGCAGCGATCAAAGGAACTAACGAGTTTGAGCGGGACTCGAACCCCAGTCTGGCAATCACCAGGCAAGGAGGCTACCACCAGGCCACCACAACCCTATCTGCGTAATTAAACATTATACATTATAGATTCCACCCCCCCCCCATCCATAGCTCACAAGGATGGTGAGATTGCAGCGATCAAAGGAACTAACGAGTTTGAGCGGGACGAGAACCCCAGTCTGGCAATCACTAGGCAAGGATG
>NC_090728.1:60796361-60813861 GCF_036898095.1 Palaemon carinicauda | reverse complement strand
TTTTATATCAGTGAATTTTTATGCCAGTGATTATTTTATATCACTGATTTTTTTTGTACCAATTATATTTCTTTTTTATATCAGTGAATTAGAGGTATAAATGATTTTATGTCTGAAATTGTTGCAGAAAAGAGGCATTTCTAAAAACTGATATACCGACTAAAATAGAAACATATTAGGAAACAAATACAATTCCTATTATTTTCTCGACAAAGTCTTGTAAAACGTAAAAAAAAACAACTAAAGATTTTATCTAAAATTCTCAGCAATATCAATGAAAGATTTGATACGAAATTTAGGAAATTGCATCAAAAATATATATAGCTGAACAATCCATGTTTGTTGGTCGTTATGTAGATGTTTTCTCCTTAGTTCCTTTGGTCGCTACAACCTCACCATCCTTTTGAGCTAAGGATGGGAAGTTTGGGGAAGCCTATAGGTCTATCTGCTGAGTTATCAGCAGACATTTCCTGACCCTCCTTGGTCCTAGCTTGGGTGGAGAGAGGGCGTGGGATCTGATCATATGTAATATGGTCAGTGTCTAGGGCATTGTCCTGCTTGATAGGGTAATGTCCGCTGCCCTTGCCTCTGCCATTCATGAGAGGCCTTTAAACTTCAAACTTCATGATACAATTGTTAATTCAAGATTGCTGAATATGAAGGCAATGAATTATTGTGAAGTTGACGAGAATAAAATGAAAAAGGACCCAATTAATGTGTACATTCAATGTCTTGCAACGTATGTTCCATTAATCTTACACATGCAGCATTCATAAATGCAATTGGGTTCACAAGTTTTAGTGTTTTAAAAACTATATAAAAGTGATGTTCTTATCATTGTATAAAGAAATAATAGTTCATAATTATCTGTATTGTCTTATAAGACGATTTAATGTTAAATATCACTGTGCTATAAGATTTTTTCTCTTTTAAATCTCCAACGATACATTGCCACCTAGTGAAAGTTATTTACTGGGAAATCACTTCATAATTATCTATATTGTATTATAAGACGATATAAAGGTAAATACCATTGTCATTTGAATGCCATTTTTTTTTCTTTTTTTTTTCTTTTACGATACAGTGCCACCTAGTGAGAGTTACTTATACCCATTACGACAATTTGGTGATATTCCTATTAGTCATTGATATTTGTATTTCGATTTTGGAAACAAGAAAATGTTGTTTTCTCATGCTGTCTTGCCATTTAAAACAATCAAATATAAGTTTCTAAAAGGCAATAACACCTAAAAGGTATCTATATTAGATAGGATGCTTGTGTCCATAAAAGGGTTCGAAGCCTTCACGCTTAGCTGGCGCTAAACGCCTCTTCTAAGAGTTACTTTCAATTTCCCTTTCTCTTGTGGAGAAGTGGTTTTTTTCCAGCTAGTGTTTCAATTATGTAGTTTTCTAAAGTTTTCGTTCATGGTGACATATCTTAAGTTTGTATTTTTCGGTAATTTCTAGCTGGTCCTACAGAATTTTTCCAAATTCTGGCCAACAAACTAATAAACAGGTAAGCAAGCAGATTAATTGATTCTTTGTGGTTTTCTTAAATTTTCGCCCAAGGTGACATATTTTAAGTTTGACTTTTTTTTTCTAATATCTAACTTGTTCTCATACTGCTGTTTTTTTTTTTTTTGCCCAGGTATAAAAACAGATTAATTGAATCTGTGAATGGCTTTAAATGATCCGTGATTTTTAATCTAGCTAGTGTTTCAAATATGTAGTTTTCTTAAATTTTCTCCCAATGACCTTTTAGGTTTTGACTTTTTTCTTCTAATTTCTAACTTGTCTTCACACTGCTATTTTTCCCGGGTATGAAAACAGATTAATATATTCTGTGAAAGGATTTAAATGATCCGTGATTTTTAATCTAGCTAGAGTTTCAATTTTGTAGTTTTCTTTAATTTTTGCCTAATGACACATTTTAAGTTTGACTTTTCTCTAATATCTGTTTTTTTTTTAATCCAGCTAGAGTTTCAATCATATAGTTTTCTTAAATTTTCGCCCAAGGTGACATATTTTAAGTGTGACTTTTTTTTTCTAACTTCTAATTTGTCCTCAAACTACTGGTTTTTTTTCCCAGGTATACAAACAGATTATTTGATACAGTAAAAGTCTTACGTTTTTTAACCCAGCTAGAGTTTCAATTATATAATTTTCTTAAATTTTCACCCAAGGTGACATATATAAAGTTTGACTTTTTTTCTAATTTCTAACTTGTCCTCATACTGCTGTATTTTTTCCTCATTTCACATACTGTTTTGACAGGATAATAAACAGTTAATCAAACAGGTTAACTAATCCTGTAAAAGGTTTTTAATGACTCGAGCTAATAAATCCTTCCTTTTATCATTCTTTTAAATCGCCTGATTATTGCTCATCTTCTGTTCTGCGTCACAGATTTCATATAATTGACTTAACAGTTTCATTGATCTGCTATTAGAAAATTCCTTTTGAAGTCAGATTTCCACGAGAAAGAGAGAGAGAGAGAGAGAGAGAGAGAGAGAGAGAGAGAGAGAGAGAGAGAGAGAGAGAGAGAGAGAGAGAGAGAGAGAGAGAGATACGGTATCACCTCAAACGAAAACCCTTCAGAGAGAGAGAGAGAGAGAGAGAGAGAGAGAGAGAGAGAGAGAGAGTTGTACCACCTCAAATGAAAACCCTGAGAGAGAGAGAGAGAGAGAGAGAGAGAGAGGAGAGAGAGAGAGAGAGTACGTTTTGTTTTTGTGGATCTGCTCTTCCAGTGGTGTAATCACATAATTGGTCAGTCCATTTGATGATAATTGGACGTTGGGAAAAACTTGATATTTTGACTTTTTCGATCAACAGGAAATTCATTTGAGTTGTTCTGGTGTATAAAGTTCCCTTTGCGTCTATATAGAAATTGCTTTCCAAACTCTTTTAAGGGAAGATAAACCTTTAAAGGCTTAAAGACCACTCGTGAATGGCAGGGGTAAGGGACAGTGAATTATTTGCTAAGCTACGATCCTAGTTGGAATAACTGCAGGATGCTAAAAGCCAAAGGGCTTCAATAGGGAAAATAGCCCAATGAGGAATGGAAATAAGAAAATAAATACTTCCTTTGCGTCTATATAGAAATCGCTTTCCAAACTCTTTTAAGGGAAGATAAACTTTTGAAGGCTTAAGGGCCACTCGTGATTGGCAAGGGCAAGGGACAGTGACTTATTTGCTAAGCTACAACCCTAGTTGATAAAACTGCAGGATGCTAAGAGCACAAGGGCTTCAGCAGGGAAAATAGCCCAATGAGGAAATGAAATAAGAAAATAAATAAACTACAATAGAAGTGATAAACAATTAAAATAAGGTTTAAATGCCACTCATAATTGGCAGGGGCAAGGGACAATGACTTATTTGCTAAGCTACAACCCTAATTGGTAAAACGGCAGGATGCTAAGGGCCCAAGAGCTCCAAGAAGGAATATAGCCCAGTTGGGAAAGGAGATAAGAAAATAAATACTTCCTTTGTGTCTGTATAGAAATCGCTTTCCAAACACTCGTAAGGGAAGATAAACTTTTGAAGGCTTAAAGGGCGCTCATGAATGGCAGGGGCAAGGGACAATGACTTATTTGCTAAGCTACAACCCTAGTTGGAAAAACTGTAGGATGCTAAAAGCAAAAGGGCTCTAAGAAGGAAAATAGCCCAGGGAGGAAAGGAAATAAGAAAATAAATACTTCCTTTTCGTCTGTTTAGAAATCGCTTTCCAAACACTCGTAGGGGAAAATAAACTTTTAAAGGCTTAAAGGCCACTCGTGATTGGCAAGGGCAAGGAACAGTGACTTATTTGCTAAGCTACAACCCTAATTGGAAAAATTGCAGGATACTAAAAGCATTAGGGGTCCAACAGGAAAAATAGCCCAGTGAGGAAAGGAAATAAGAAAATAAATACTTCCTTTTCGTCTGTATAGAAATCATTTCCACAAACACTCGTAAGGGAAGATAAACTTTTAAAGGCTTAAATGGCCGCTCATGAATGGCTTCGGCAAAGGACAATGACTTATTTGCTAAGCTACAACCTTAATTGATAAAACTGCAGGATGGTAAGAACCCAAGCGCTCCAACAGAGAAAATAGCCCAGCGAGGAAAGGAAATATAAAGATAAATAAACTACAATAGAAGCAATAAACAATTAAAATAAGGTTTCAAGGCCACTCGTGAATGGCAGGGGCAAGGGACAATGACTTATTTGCTAAGCTACAACCCTAGTTGGAAAAACTGTAGGATGCTAAAAGCAAAAGGGCTCTAAGAAGGAAAATAGCCCAGGGAGGAAAGGAAATAAGAACATAAATACTTCCTTTTCGTCTGTTTAGAAATCGCTTTCCAAACACTCGTATGGGAAAATAAACTTTTAAAGGCTTAAAGGCCGCTCATGAATGGCAGGGGCAAGGGACATTGACTTTTTTTTGCTAAGCTACAACCCTAGGAGGAAAAACTGCAGGATGGTAAGAGCCCAAGGGCTCCAATAGGGAAAATAGCCCAGTGAGGAAAGGAAATATAAAGATAAATGAACTACAATAGAAGTAATAAACAATTAAAATAATGTTTAAAGGCCATTCATGAATGGCAGGGGCAAGGGACATTGACTTATTTGCTAAGCTACAACCCTAGTTGATAAAACTGCAGGATGGTAAGAGCCCAAGAGCTTCAACAAGGAGAATTGCCCAGCGAGGAAAGGAAATAAAAAAATAAATAAACTACAATAGTAGTAATGATAAATTAAAATAAATTTCAAGAAAAGTAACATTATTAGAATAAATCTTTCATATATAAACTACATGAGAAGTAATGCTCCAACAAGGAAAAATAGCTCATTGAGGAAAGGAAATAAAGAAATAGATAAACAACATCAGAAGTAATGAATAATCAATATAAGATACTTTAAGATCATTAACAACTTTGAAATGAATTGATCTTATATAAACTATGATGAGAGACTTCTGTCAGCCTGTTCAACCTAAAAACATTTGCTGCGAGTTTGAACTTCTGAAGTTCTCCAACAGAGTAAGAATTCATAACAAAACCTTTACCAAGACTGTTTTTGTCTGTAAGGGAACAGAAAGCATCATTAATCCTCCCCAGAACAGATACATGGAAATACAGGAATATTGATGAGTGTCCAAAATAACAGGAAAATTATCACGGGTCACCGACGCGTCTTCCAAATTAACACGGGTTACCGACGCGTCTTCCAGCTTAATTTCTGGAAATCTATCAATAACGTTTATTCGTATAAATCAGTTTAGTCCTGGAATTACTGAGTGATATCGGGGATTTTAATGGAGAGTAATATCAGCAGTTTAATGAGAATAAATAGCTGGAAAAGCATATCATGTTCAGTGATTCCAGCTTGATTTCTGGAAATCTATCAATAACTTTTATTCATATAAGTCAATTTAGCCCTGGAATTACAGTGATCCTGGGGATTATAATGGAGAGTAATATCAGCAGTATAATGAGGATAAATAGCTGGAAAAGCATATTATGTTCAGTGATTCCAGCTTAATTTCTGGAAATCTATCAATAACTTTTATTCGTATAAGTCAATTTAGCCCTGGAATTACAATGATACTGGGGATTTTAATGGAGAGTAATATCACCAGTTTAATAAGAATGAATAGCTGGAAAAGCATATTATGTCCAGTAATTAATCAATGTTTTGCATAAACTGTTCAGTCAACTGGCATAATGTTCAATATTGGGATCATGTAACTATATGTCGGGTTCAAAAGGAACATGACCGACATATTTTATCGTGTAGCAATGGAGTAAATTGCTTCGTAAATGGATATGATTATCGATCCATATATTTCTCCTTGCACTGCAAGTGGTGAATCATAACTCCATTTGTTGCTCATGCTTGGATTGGCTGACCATTTGATAATCGGGGATATATAGTGTTTCAGTATGATGGAGTGCTAGTCTTTCTCGCAGTAGCATTTCCTGTGGATTGTAAACAAAATAGTTAAGAGAAAATTTATTGGAAAAATCAGCTGAAAAGAGCTTGAGTAGTAGTTCCTTGGATCATAAACAAAATAGTTAAGGGAAATTGATTGGACAACTTAGCTGCAAAGAGCTCTTATAGCAGTTGCTTGGATTTTAAACAAGATAGTTAAGGAAAAATCAATTGAACAACTTAGCTGCAAAGAGCTCGAGTAGCAGTTCCTTGGATTGTAAACAAAATAGTAAAAGGAAAAATCGAGTGGACAACTTACCTGCAAAGAGCTCTTATAGCAGTTCCTTGGATTGTAAACAAAATAGTTTATGGAAAATTGATCGGATAAATCAGCTGCAAAGAGCTTAAAAGTCAGTTCCTTGGATTGTAAACAAAATAGTAAAAGATAATCGATTGGACAAATCACCTGCAAAGAGCTCAAATAGCAGTTCCTTGGATTGTAAACAAAATAGTTAAGGAAAAATCGATTGGACAACTTAGCTGGAAAGAGCTCGAGTAGCAGTTCCTTGGATTGTAAACAAAATAGTAAAAGGAAATCGATTGGACAAATCACCTGCAAAGAGCTCAAATAGCAGTTCCTCGGATTGTAAACAAGATAGTTAAGGGAAAATCAATTGAACAACTTAGCTGCAAAGAGCTCAAGTTGCAGTTCCTTGGATTGTAAACAAAATAGTAAAAGGAAATCAATTGGACAAATCAGCTGCAAAGAGCTCGAGTAGCAGTTCCTTGGATTGTAAACAAAATAGTTAAGGAAAAATCGATTGAACAACTTAGCTGCAAAGAGCTCGAGTAGCTGATTGTAGACAAAATAGTTAAGGAAAAATCGATTGAACAACTTAGCTGCAAAGAGCTCGAGTAGCAGTTCCTTGGATTGTAGACAAAATAGTTAAGGAAAAATCGATTGAACAACTTAGCTGCAAAGAGCTCGAGTAGCAGTTCCTTGGATTGTAAACAAAATAGTTAAGGAAAAATCGATTGAACAACTTAGCTGCAAAGAGCTCGAGTAGCAGTTCCTTGGATTGTAAACAAAATAGTTAAGGAAAAATCGATTGAACAACTTAGCTGCAAAGAGCTCGAGTAGCAGTTCCTTGGATTGTAAACAAAATAGTTAAGGAAAAATCGATTGAACAACTTAGCTGCAAAGACCTCGAGTAGCAGTTCCTTGGATTGTAGACAAAATAGTTAAGGAAAAATCGATTGAACAACTTAGCTGCAAAGAGCTCGAGTAGCAGTTCCTTGGATTGTAAACAAAATAGTAAAAGGAAATCGATTGGACATATCAGCTGCAAAGAGCTCGAGTAGCAGTTCCTTGGATTGTAAACAAGATAGTTAAGGAAAAATCAATTGGACAACCTAGCTGCAAAGAGCTCGAGTAGCAGTTCCTTGGATTGTAAGCAAAATAGTAAAAGGAAATCGATTGGAGAAATCAGCTGCAAAGAGCTCGAGTAGCAGTTCCTTGGATTGTAAACAAAATAGTAAAAGGAAATCGATTGGACATATCAGCTGCAAAGAGCTCGAGTAGCAGTTCCTTGGATTGTAAACAAGATAGTTAAGGAAAAATCAATTGGACAACCTAGCTGCAAAGAGCTCGAGTAGCAGTTCCTTGGATTGTAAGCAAAATAGTAAAAGGAAATCGATTGGAGAAATCAGCTGCAAAGAGCTCGAGTAGCAGTTCCTTGGATTGTAAACAAAATAGTAAAAGGAAATCGATTGGACATATCAGCTGCAAAGAGCTCGAGTAGCAGTTCCTTGGATTGTAAACAAGATAGTTAAGGAAAAATCAATTGGACAACCTAGCTGCAAAGAGCTCGAGTAGCAGTTCCTTGGATTGTAAGCAAAATAGTAAAAGGAAATCGATTGGAGAAATCAGCTGCAAAGAGCTCGAGTAGCAGTTCCTTGGATTGTAAACAAAATAGTAAAAGGAAATCGATTGGACATATCAGCTGCAAAGAGCTCGAGTAGCAGTTCCTTGGATTGTAAACAAGATAGTTAAGGAAAAATCAATTGGACAACCTAGCTGCAAAGAGCTCGAGTAGCAGTTCCTTGGATTGTAAACAAAATAGTAAAAGGAAATCGATTGGACACATCAGCTGCAAAGAGCAAGAATAGCCAGTTCCTTGGATTGTAAACAAAATAGTAAAAGGAAATCTATTGGACACATCAGCTGCAAAGAGCAAGAATAGCAGTTCCTTGGATTGTAAACAAAATAGTAAAAGGAAATCGATTGGACACATCAGCTGCAAAGAGCAAGAATAGCCAGTTCCTTGGATTGTAAACAAAATAGTAAAAGGAAATCGATTGGACACATCAGCTGCAAAGAGCAAGAATAGCCAGTTCCTTGGATTGTAAACAAAATAGTAAAAGGAAATCGATTGGACACATCAGCTGCAAAGAGCAAGAATAGCAGTTCCTTGGATTGTAAATAAAATAATTAAGGGGAAATCGATTGGACAACTTAGCTACAAAGTGCTCCAGTAGCAGTTCCTTGGATTTTAAACAAGGTAGTAAAAGGAATCGATTGGACAAATCAGCTGCAAAGAGCTCGAGTAGCAGTTCCTTGGATTGTAAACAAAATAGTAAAAGGAAATCGATTGGACAAATCAGCTGCAAAGAGCTCAAATAGCAGTTCCTTAGATTGTAAACAAAATAGTTAAGGGGAACTCGATTGGACAACTTAGCTACAAAGAGCTCCGCGATATTAGTTCTTATTTGGCCACCTTCAATCAGTTTTTGTACTAACAGGCCAAGTGCATTATAGTTTAATGCTGTGGTAGCCTATTGGTAACGTCCCTGCCTGGTGATCTGCCGTACTGGGGTTCGAGTCCCGCTCAAACTCGTTTGTTCCTTTGGTGGCTACAACCTCACCATACTTGAGAACTGAGGATGGTGATTTTGGGGGAGCCTATAGGTCAGCCTGCGGAGTCATCAGCAGCCATTGCCTGGCCCTCTCTGGCCTTTCCTTGGAAAGAGAGGGATCATATGTATAAATGGATAGTGTCTAAGCCATTGTCCTGCTTGCTAAGTCATCATCAGCTATTGCCTAGCCCTCTCTGGCCCTAAGTTGGCTACAGAGGGATCATATGTATAAATGTACAGTGCCTAAGGCATTGTCCTGCTTGCTAAGACAGTGTCACTGTCCGTTACTTCTGCCATTTATGAGCAGCATTTAAACCCTTAAGGGCTGAGTTGATATCGTAATTAGAGTAAGAGGTATGGAGTTTAGTCTTGGGCTACCAAAAGATTTGATATAGATGGTCACTCTCTGGGGCATTGTCTTGCTTGCTAGGGCAGTGTCACTGTCCGGTACCTCTGCCATTTATGTGTGGCATTTAAAACTTTTAGTGCTGAGTTGATGTCGCAATTGGAGTAAGAGGAACGGATTTTAGTCCTTGGCTACCGAAAGATTTAATAAAGATGGTCACTCTCTGGAGCATTGTCCTGCTTGCTAGGGCAATGTCACTGTCCGGTGCCTCTGCCATTTATGAGTGGCTTTTAAACCTTCAAGGAATGAGTTCATATCGTAAGAGTATAAGAGGAACGGATTTTAGTCTTGGGCTACCGAAAGATTTAATAAAGATTGTCACTCTTTGGGTCATTGTCCTGCTTGCTAGGGCAGTGTCACTGTTCGGTACCTCTGCCATTTATGAGCGGCATTTAAACCTTTAAGGGCTGAGTTGATATCGTAATCGGAGTAAGAGGAACGGATTTTAGTCCTTGGCTACCGAAAGATTTAATAAAGATGGTCACTCTCTGGAGCATTGTCCTGCTTGCTAGGGCAATGTCACTGTCCGGTGCCTCTGCCATTTATGAGTGGCTTTTAAACCTTCAAGGAATGAGTTCATATCGTAAGAGTATAAGAGGAACGGATTTTAGTCTTGGGCTACCGAAAGATTTAATAAAGATTGTCACTCTTTGGGTCATTGTCCTGCTTGCTAGGGCAGTGTCACTGTTCGGTACCTCTGCCATTTATGAGCGGCATTTAAACCTTTAAGGGCTGAGTTAGTATCGTAATTGGGGTAAGAGGTATGGAGTTTAGTCTTGGGCTACCAAAAGATTCAATAAAGATGGATCGCCATCTAAACATATAGGGTAATTTGAACATAATAAACTACCTCTTTTTTTTTTTTTTTTTTTTTTTTTTTTTTTTGTATGGTACGGCCGGAATTTTCGTTTACCAACTTACAATGTTAATTTCACCATTGACGAATAGTTTGCTGTCAAGTGCCTGTATTTTGTACCGCTAAAATGTTTAAAAATTTTTTCGCAAAAACCCATTACTCTTAATATCCTTAATGACACCAGCGGTGTTGAAAGATGAAGGGAAACTTTTCCTATCAATTTCCGGAATCTGTTATGCTTTCGCCTGGCCCTTATTACAAGGCTGTAGAAGAGCCATTTTGATTTACAAAGACAGCTGTTATGATAAATAGGTATAGGCATAAGTATTTAATAGCCACCCCTTCTCTCTCTCTCTCTCTCTCTCTCTCTCTCTCTCTCTCTCTTGCAATGTCTAGCAATGAAGGGTTCAAAATCACAGTTTTATATGTATATATATATATATATATATATATCTTTTGCAATGTCTAGCAATGAAGAGTTCAAAATGACAGTTTTAAGTCGAGTATAAAATCTCTCTCTCTCTCTCTCTCTCTCTCTCTCTCTCTCTCTCTCTTGATATATTGTGACGGTTGTTATTTATTATCATTATTATCACTTGCTAAACTACAACCATACTTGGAAAGGCAGGATGCTATAAGCCCAAAGGCTCTAACAAGGAAAATAGCTCACTGGGGAAAGGAAATAAGGATAAATACTACAAGAGAAGTTTAAGAATAATAACATTAAAATAAATCTATTATATATAAGTTATAAAACGTCAAAATAACAAGAGGAAGAGAAATAAGATAGAATAGTGTGCTCGAGTGTACTTTCAAGTAAGAGAACTCTATCCCAAGACAGTGGAAGACTATGGTACAGAGGCTATGGCATTGCCCAACAGAGAGAGAGAGAGAGAGAGAGAGAGAGAGAGAGAGAGAGAGAGAGATTTTTTATACTCCACATACAACTGTGATTTTGACTTCTTCATTGCTAAAGATTGCAAAAGAACCGTTTCGAATCGTTAAGCATGTGATTAATGTTGTTACAACTTCGTTGATTTTCGTGAGTCAGCTCTGCCTTCACTGACAAGCGAGGAGAGGAATTATTCTGAGGTTGAGGGGCGCAAAGGAATATGCAATGAACAGTCGTGAGAATATTACTTTTTTTATAGATAGTTACAATCATGATTATAAAAAACTTGAGTTTATAAACCTTGTTATTTTGTGAGGATGGTTTTAGATAAATAGCAGTTGCAATTTCCCATGTATAGTAAAGGGCAAGTGTCTTACTATACTGTATACATGTGTGTGTGTATATATATATATATATATATATCTATATATATATATATATATATATACATATATATACATATGAATATATATATTTATATATATATATATATAATATATATCTTATGTATATATATATATATATATATCATTCCTGTCACGATCAGAGTGGAGATGGAGTAGTATATATGTAGTATATATAATATATTTCATTCTGTCACGCTAAGAGTGAAGAGGGAGTAGTTATAGTTAGTGTGAGTGGGGGTACCCCGAGATGTACACTCTGAAACCACACTCTCCTACGAATTGCCGAACCAGCGGGTTGCATTAGGAAACGGGGTGGGAAGGGTTGAATATGTGTGTATGTGTGTGTGCATATCTATCTAAATATCAAACCGTCAGTTTTTGACAGCTCGTGTACACTAGTTTAATATAATGCAAAATGCAAATTGTAGGCTAACGTGTTATTCCCCTTTCTCTTTTATGTTGAACAGGCTCATATAAGTCTTTTATAGTCTATATATGAATTATCTGTTTTAATGTTGTTGATTTTTTTTTTTTATATTTTATTGAAATTTTTCATAACATCTTATATCGTTCATTTATTTCCTTGTTTCCTTTCCTCACTGGCTATTCTCCCTGTTGGAGCCCTTGGGCTTATGGCATCTTGTTTTTCCAACTAAGGTTGTAGCTTAGCTAGTAATAATAATAATAATAATAATAATAATAATAATAATAATAATAGCGACAAGTCTCCTTATTTCTCCGGACTAGTTACATGGTATGTCCTTTTAACATTGACCACTTCACTTATATATGAACGGCGATTTCATGTTTTCAGAAATGTACTGGGTGTTTGCACACTGCACTTGTAATAGCAGTTATCAACCAACTGGTGCATTAGCGTAATGTAATGGAGATGTACATGAGAGAGAGAGAGAGAGAGAGAGAGAGAGAGAGAGAGAGATAGAGAGATTGTTGAACATACATCAACTTAAAACATACAAATACAGTTTGCACAGACTGATTCCGATACATACTCCAAATTTAGCAAAGATGCAGATACACAAACACGTACCAACAGAGAGAGAGAGAGAGAGAGAGAGAGAGAGAGAGGTGGTAGTTGTACATAATACAAATTCATAACACGAGTACAGACACACAAACACACACACAAAGTGATTGAGAAACATACTCCAAATATAGTACAAATACAAATACACAAGCAGAGAGAGAGAGAGAGAGAGAGAGAGAGAGAGAGAGATCCTTTCGCTCCACTATCTAGTGGAATGGTTGAAGAAAATTGAATGGCCGGTCCAGACATATAATATAATATCCTTAGTTCCTTAACATGTAAAGGAGCCCGCCCAGTAGTATGAAGTCCTAATTATGGGATTCTGTAATGAATAGTCTCTCTCTCTCTCTCTCTCTCTCTCTCTCTCTCTCTCTCACTGTCTGTGTCTTTGTATTTGTGCTAAATTTGGAGTATGTTTCTTTCTCATTCTGTGTGTGTTTGTGTTAAATTTGATGTGTGTAGAACAATACAATACCCTTCTCTCTCTCTCTCTCTCTCTCTCTCTCTCTCTCTCTCTCACACACACACACTGTTTGTGTACTTGTATATGTGCTAGATTTGGAGTATGTTTCTTTATCATTCTGAGTGTGTTTGTGTTAAATTTGATGTATGCAGAACAATACCTCTCTCTCTCTCTCTCTCTCTCTCTCTCTCTCTGCTAGTGTATTACTATTTGTACTAGATTTGGAGAATGTATGTCACTCTGTGTGCTAGTGTGTTAGATTGGATTTACGTGGAACTCTCTCTCTCTCTCTCTCTCTCTCTCTCTCTCTCTCTCTCTTAAGAGGAAAGGCAATTTAGACCACCTAGTATAACGTCTAGATGGGAAAGTAATTTGTTTGAAGGCTATACCTCTACTTGCATTCCCAATACATAAATCCTGTTTCTTTTCCTCACGAAAAATGAATTACTTTAGTTTATGATCATTAATAAAAAAAACCACAATTACTGACAATAATTTTGACCTATTTCAGAATTATGTAGTGGAAAAAAGTACTGCAAAATTCACGTACCATTTGAATATGTCACATCTAACCAGAAGAGATTCTCTCTCTCTCTCTCTCTCTCTCTCTCTCTCTCTCTCTCTCTCTGTTTATTTGTATTTATAGTAAATTTGGAGAATATTTGTCACTCACTCTGTTAGTGTGTTGAATTTTATTTATATAGTACAAGCTCTCTCTCTCTCTCTCTCTCTCTCTCTCTCTCTCTCTCTCAGGAGGAAAGGGAGATTAGACCACCTAGTAAAACGCTTCGTCTAGTAATTATTTGAAGGTTATATCTCTGCTCGAGTACTGACATGAAACATAATTTTAAGCACCCATATAATTTTTCATTAACGGAATTTGTGTAATCAGAAAAAAAAATTACAATGGAAATAATTTAGCATTAAGCTCTTCATAATGTTAGTATTTTAAATACTGTGTTCAAGATGAGTCTATATTGAAGAGACCAACGGTATAAGATTATATAAGATATACCTAAGAACACCTTTAGTAATTAATTAATTGAATTTTTTTTTTTTTTTTTTTTTACCTGAAGGCCATTTTTAATGAAATCCACCTTACAAAAACACGACTTTTTATTTTTATTTATTTATTTATTTATTTATTTATATATTTATTTATTTATTTATTTATTTATTTATTTTTATTTTTATTTTTTTTTTTTCACCTGAAGGACATTTTTAATGAAATCCACCTTACAAAAACACCACTTAAATTCTAAAGATATATTTCACCTTTGACGACGGACACGCAAATTCCTCCTTGGATAAAATGGATACATGTATGAAAAGGATAATTCTAACAAATGCATAAGCAGGTAAAAAAGAGAGACTCACAAAATGCTGTGAATAAATATTTTATGAGCAGTTCCTGCTGCTTCAAGAGGTGTTTATAACTTTATGATGTTGGAACTTATTCCTGTCACTCAAGAGGGAAAAGGTGGTTAACAGTAGTGTTTCCATTTGCTTTTTTGGACTAGAAGTTGAATTTTCTCTCATATAAGACATGATTTTACTCTTGCTGTCATTTGCTCTGCTATTACTCTGCTATTGCTTTCCTATTGCTCTGGTATTGCTCTGCTATTGCTCTCTTATTGCTCTGCTTTTGCCCTGCTATTGCTCTCTCCTATTGCTCTGCTATTACCCTGATATTGCTCTGTTATTGCTTTGCTATTGCTCTGCTCTGCTATTTCTCTGCTATTGCTCTGCTATTGCTCTACTATTGCTCTCCTGTTGCTCAGCTATTGCTCTTATATTGCTCTGCTATTGCCCTATTATTACTCTCCTATTGCTTTGCTATTGCTCTTCTATTGCTCTTTGCTCCCCTATTGCTCTCCTATTGGTCTGCTATTGCTCTGCTATTGTTCTCCTATTGCCCTGCTATTGATTTCTGTTGCTCAGCCATTGCTTTCCTATTACTCGGCTATTGCTCTGCTATTGCTCTCCTTTCGCTCTGCTATTGCTCTGCTCTTGCTCTCCTATTACTCTGCTATTGCTCTGCTATTGTTCTCCTGTTGCTCTGCTATTGCTCTTCTATTGCTTTCCTATTGCTCTGCTATTGCTCTACTATTGCTTTTTCCCTTTCCTATTAACAACAATTCAGCTCTGAAATCGACGAAACGATATGATTGAGATAGATCATTATATCTCTCATATCCCAAGCTATTGCTCTTCTATTGCTCAGCTATTGCTCTGCTATTACTCTACAATTGCTTTTCACTTTCATGTCAACAACACAGATTATTGCTGCTTTTGTGGCTGCCAAAATGACAGAAACACCAAGGAATTACAATTGGATTTCAGAAGTAAATCCCTCTTGGCTTCGAGAGATTTAGTTGACGACTGAATGCATTTTCATTTACTTGTTGATTCCTCGTATGAATAATTTCCTGTGGATCCAGTTGGACAAAGCTTTATGGTATTGCTGTCTGTAGAAAATTGCACGGTAAAGAGATGGAGCGGTTTTAAGTCTTTGAAGTTGGCGTTATTCATTTATAGCTTGAGAGAGAGAGAGAGAGAGAGAGAGAGAGAGAGAGAGAGAGAATATTCGTTTATAACTTCAAAGTATCTAAAAATTTTGTGCTGCAATCTTTTAGTGCAACGAGAGAGAGAGAGAGAGAGAGAGAGAGAGAGAGAGAGAGAGAGAGAATATTCGTTTATAACTTCAAAGTATTTAAAAATTTTGTGCTACAATCTGTTAGTGCAGAGAGAGAGAGAGAGAGAGAGAGAGAGAGAGAAAGTATATTCGTTTATAACTTCAAAGTATTTAAAAATTTTGTGCTACAATCTTTTAGTGCAACGAGAGAGAGAGAGAGAGAGAGAGAGAGAGACCATTCGTACATAACTTTTTTTGGATGTTAAGATTTTGTGCTACAGTCTTTCAGTGCAACGAGAGAGAGAGAGAGGAGAGAGAGGAGAGAGAGAGAGAGAGAGAGAGTGTTCGTTTATAACTTGCTGTTTGAGTTGAAAGAGTATTTTAAAATTTTGTGCTAAATCTTTCTGGAGAGAGAGAGAGAGAGAGAGAGAGAGAGAGAGAGAGAGAATATTCGTTTATAACTTCAAAATATTTAAAAATTTTGTGCTACAATCTTTCAGTGCAACGAGAGAGAGAGAGAGAGAGAGAGAGAGAGAGAGAGAGAGAGAGCATTCGTTTATAACTTTTGTTTATGTAGAAAGATTATTTTAAAATTTTGTGCTACAATCTTCCAATGCATCGAAAACATTCTTAAATTTAGCTATGTAATTATTTGAAACTGGTGTCATATTTATACATTTAGCATAGTTATTTTGATTCAAATTGTTATTTAACTTTAATGAGATAGGACCCATATACATTTCCTCCAATAGATTTTCAAACATAAAGCCAATGGCCGTTTTGTAATGCAGATCAGAAGCAATGATTTGTAAACGTGTAAGTCACCCGTCATTTATATACTTGAATCTTTGACAAATATATTTTCTGGTAAGTTGATTCTTAGACAACCAGCAATTTTCCTAACAATTAGAAACATACGACATATTCTAACAGTTTTAATACATACATCCTTGGCTTGGTATTTTAATTAAAACTTTAGGAACCAAATTAAGGTTATTAAGTAATTTATTACATATTTTCAATGAATTTTAACTCCTATGCCATTTCTTATTCTAATTTAATCGAAAAATAGGAGGGTCATATGATTGAAGTATGAAATCATTAAAAATATATTTCTGATTAAAAATCTGAATTAAAAATTTTTCATTTTATAATGAGTTGAAAAGCCTGCTGAATATTTTCTGCTAACAAAACTTAAAAAATCATTATTAACTCTACATTAGGGAAGCTACAATTTTGTTAGACTTTCCTTTTGACCACGGCTAGAGTAAAATATTTTAACCATGAACATTGCCTGAGTTTCTGTCATTCTGATTCTTAAACTCGAAACAGACAGAGGCAGACCAAGCTGGACCACATAACTTCTTTCCCGACGTAAAAACATAACACGGCTTGCGGTGCCCTGAACCTGATTTCTTCTTTTTCCCCCATCAATATGCTTCAAGCCCTGGGACCCTGCAACGAATGTGTGGACATTAAAGAATATAGGTGGGCTGCTTTCCCAGGTATTATGAAATCATTGTGCCCAGACAGGAAGAAAAATAGTTTCATGGCTGGGGAAAGAGATTGAATTTTAAAGAGGATGTTGCCATACTTTTCGCGCGGGCCCTCGCTATGTATGCAAATCTAATGCGCGCGGTTTTTGTCCCAGCTGTTTCTTAATGGAGTTGATTTCGTTAATTAGTGAAATTTGGCTTTTCTTTTACGGAGCTTGTTTTGATGGTGCTCGTGTAGAGTGGCGGTTGGCTTTTGCTTTTGTCTTTCCACTCTTTGCTTGTTACTTTCGCCAACTTCGTTGCGAAGGTTATGTTCTGATAGGTGCGCGTGTATTTATTTGTCTATCTGTGTGTTTTCGAGTCGCATAACTCAAAAACTATTTGACCGAATCTCATGAAATTTGATGGGATGATTGGCCATGACCCAAACGCATTTTGATTAATTTCTTTGAGTGATTGGGTCAAAA
>NC_090728.1:60792219-60794719 GCF_036898095.1 Palaemon carinicauda | reverse complement strand
GGTTGTGGTGGCCGATGTGGTAACGTCCCTGACTGTTGAATGCCAGACTGGGATTCGAGTCCCGCTCAAACTCGTCAGTTTCTTTGGTCGCTGCAACCACGCCATCCTTGTGAGTTGAGGATGAAGGCTTTGGGGGAGCGTATAGGTTTATCTGCTGAGTCATCAGTAGCCATTAACTGGCCTTCCTTGGTCCTAGTTTGGGTGAAGAGGGGGCTTGCATGGTGTTTATATGATATATGGTCAGTCTCTAGGGCATAATTGTGGTGCTCGATAGGGCAATGTCACTCTCCCTTGCCTCTGGCATTCGTGAGCAGCCTTTCAACCTTTAAACTGGTTCTTGTTCCTTGAACAGTACACACAGGTCGTAGATATAAGTATGAAGATTCATACTTTAATTTATTTATTTGCCCAATTAACACTTTATTTTCTTGAATATGTATGCAAGTGTCGTGTGAATATATAATTAATCTATCATAATGAATTGTTTTTGAGTGAAATGATTGAAATGATTCTTGATTTTTTTTTCAATATCTAGTCAAAAATTTTCACGTCCCATTTTATTCATAAAAGTTTCATGAGAGATATATTTCAGATATTTTTCAATTTAAAGTGTTTTCTGCCAGATGAAAATCTTACTATGTGTGTGTTTTAAAACATTCTACTTTTTAAATAAGGTAGTTTTAGCTTTGTATCTCAATGAGTTACATAAAGGAAATATTCAAGCCTTCTTATTTTTAAAGTTTCATGGGAAAGATTTATTTCATATATTTTTCAATTTGAAGTGTGTTCTGCTCGATGAAAATCTTACCATGTCTGTGTTCTAAAACATTCGACTTTCTATAGAAGTTTGTTTTACCTTTGTATCTCAATGAGTTACATAAATGAAATATTAAAACCTTATTTTTAAAGTTTCATGGGAAAAATTTATTTCATATATTTTTCTATTTAAAGTGTGTTTTGCCAGATGAAAATCTTACTACGTCGGTCTTCTAAAACATTCTACTTTCTATAGAAGTTAGTTTTAGCTTTGTATCTCACTGAGTTACATAAAGGAAATATACAAACCATCTTATTTTTAAAGTTTCATGAGAAATTAATGTCATATATATTTTTCAATTTAAAGTGTTTTCTGCCAGATGAAAATCTTACTACGTCTGTGTTCTAAGACATCCGACTTTCTAAAGAAGATAGTTTTAGCTTTGTATCTCAATAAATTACACAAAGTAAATATTAAAGCCTTCTTATTTTTTAAAGTTTCATGAAAAAAAATGTATTTCATATATTTTTCAATTTAAAGTGTGTTTTGCCAGATGAAAATCTTACTGCGTCGGTCTTCTAAAACATTCTTCTTTCTAAAGAAGATAGTTTTAGTTTTGCATCTCAATGAATTACATAATGAAACTTGAAAACTGGACAAAGGTAAAAATCCATTTAATTAGTGAGATAGGGAGAGAAAGCCACAAAAAAAACCCAGGTGAAGAATAAGCCAGGTAGCATTTTAGTCTTCTGTAACCTTTTTAAACGTTGCAGATACTGAGTAAAGTTCTGGCAGTAATTTCCGTCTTCTGGAGAGGAAATATTCAAAACCAATGTTAACGAAATAGGGAAATACAGGTCGTTGCTATTACTGCTATGAGGATTTTATTATCAACATTTTATATAAGTCTAACGACAACTAATTACATATTTCAATTTCCTCTAGGTAAGGGTAGAAGAGACTCTTTAGCTATGGTAAACAGCTCTTCTAGGAGAAGGACACTCCAAAATCAAACCAATGTTCTCTAGTCTTTGGTAGTGCCATAGCCTCTGTACCATGGTCTTCCACTGTCTTGGGTTAGAGTTCTCTTGCTTGAGGGTACACTCGGACACACTATTCTATCTTATTTCTCTTGTTTTATTGAAGTTTATATAGTTTATGTAGAGTTATTTATTTTGATGTTACTGTTTTTAAGATAATTTATTTTTTCTTGTTTCCTTTCCTCACTGGGCTATTCTCTTTGTTGGAACCCCTGGGCTTATAGCTTCCTGCTTTTCCAACTAGGATTGTAGCTTAGCAGGTAATAATGATATTAGTAATAATAATAATAAAATGAGAACAAGACTGCTAAGGAACAATTTATTTTTGCTTATATTGAGAAGATCTTTAAGTCTCCTGTAGAGATATTCAACCATCTGAATGACTGAAATCAAGTAATTGGCTTTTCCTATCTTGTATTAGGACCAGACCTTATTTTTTTCATTTTACTTTTCTTATAACTGTGAGGAAACAAGAAAATATAGTTACTGGTAAAGAATACTGTTTGCATACGCTTCCGTGTAAACTATTTCTTGTTAAGAAACATTACAAACAATCTCAAGTATTTTTTTACATAGATTTTAATGAGACTTTTTATAAGATACTGTATTTATTAACATAGAATACTGTTTGCAAATGCTTCCTTATAAACCATGTCTTGTTAAGAAACATTACTAACTACTTCAAGTATGTTTTTGCATAGGT
>NC_090728.1:60719719-60784719 GCF_036898095.1 Palaemon carinicauda | reverse complement strand
TTATATTTCGAATTATGAAACGAAATTGTGACTGTTAGGATACCGAAGTATTTTGACTAAATTTCTATTTTTTTGCAAGGTTTCTATGAATTAAAGTATGTAAGTGGTCCATTATTAGTGGTCTGAGAAATCTGGTAGCTGGAGAATGTGTCCATCTATTGGACCAGGGTTGATTTATTCAACAGGTGATTTGTTTAGTGTATTACATTCTTAAAAAAAAGGCATGATATGTTTAAGGTAGACCTAAACGACCTGATAAATATGCATCACAACTCTCAGATTATGGGATGTTAGGTTAGGTTTGAGCACATAGCTAAATGCAATTTTCTAATCAGGAAACAGACGATTATAAATGTCATCATAATCATTCGCTCATTATTTAATATTGCAAAAACAATATAATATATATGAAGAACAGTAGTGATGTCCTAACCTTGGCAACAGGTCCTGACCTTCAATGAGGTTAGGTGGGTGCATCCTATCATATCTTCCATAATCTACATCACAACGTTATATAATGTACTGTATTACAAAAAAATCAGGTCTAGATATAAAAGTCAACTCTCTCAAAGTATTACTATAAAATGCTGCCTATTATAGGTTAATATGATACTTTAATTACTAGTGAAACTTGAATTCGCTATAAAAATGGACGAGTGCTGGATAATTTGGCATTTTTCTATATTTAATGGGGTCTGGTGCCTGGGTAGCTCATCCATGTTCCACTTGCCAGAACAGAAGAGTAGCGCGGTAATGTAAATATTGTGAGCTAAGCGAGCCACAGCGGAGCAAAAACCATAAGAGACGTGAAATGAATCATAGATAATTGATACTTAAATTTCCAGCCACTTACATGAACTGTACATTTGTTCCGTAACCGAAATACAAACCACGCTATTTACATGGGGTATTACTTTCGGCGTAGCTGAAATGGCGAGCCATTAGATTTTTAACGAGGGTTAACTACCCTCTCGCTAGCTAGCGAGGGGGTATGGGAGAGGTAGCTAGCTACCCCTCCCCCCTCACACACCGGTGAACTGATTCACTTCGCTTTTGGCTTGGACGGTGGGCAGTCGTCTCTGTCCCGTCCTCGCATGGCAGCCATTAATGTTTTGTCTTTACTTAATTACTTACTTTTCTTATACTTAATATATATGTAAACATTCTTATGTTTATGTATATATTTGAGTATAGAAATACAGTAAGTTTCCTTTTCAGTGTTTGTGCTGTGTGTGTGTAGTGTACGACAACTTCTCCGTGTGGTTCCAGGCCCCCCCGGTGACATTTCATGGGTCGCGATCTCTCCCTTGGTCCTTCGGTCCTCCCTTCGGCGGGCGCCATGGGGAATCGTCATCGCTGGACTCTGTTTATTATTCTGTTTTCCCGCTGCTCCTCTTTCCCAACGGGGAACTTGGACTATCAGCGTAGGAAACATGGGAGTTTAGTTTGACCACGGTCTCCCTCTCTCTCTCTTGAGGTCGTTCACCCTTTTATTACTACTACGTATTACGGTAGCTTCCTTCCCGTTGCGGGTTGAGTTGCTTCTTCGTTTATTTGGTCTCAATTATTTCAATGAAATCTAATTGTATTTGTTAACTTTTCAGCCTCGGTGTAGAACGCTTCCCTTCGGGGTCCATTCGTTCTTCTATTAGTGAACATTCTTAGATGAATTACATAACTATAATTGTTATAATTCTGTTTTTATTACAGTTGTCCGCCTTCCCCCCTTCCCGTGAGTGTCAGTGGGGGAGGAGGGTGCATTCCTGGTGCATAATTCTTATGTTCTTTTCCCTCGGGGTTCCTCTTCGGAGTTCCCCCGGGGGAATGAATGTTAACTAATTATTTATTTTATTTTTCACTGTTAACTATCTAGTTCTTCGTTTGCATAATTTGCCAACGAAGCAGAGCTGTCCTGTTTGGGCCTGGGGAGTTTGCTGTTGCCGCCTCCTCTCTAGGACTTCGTCATGGGCGTGTTCCCTTCTCCTAGAAGTTCTCCCGTGACAACTGTCAGCCCCTTAGTTCATTTAGAACGCTCAGGAGGTTCGCCTCCATGGGTGGGTAACTTCCCTTCCGAGGGAGGTTCCCTTCCCAGGTAATGAGTTTTTTATCCCGTTCAGAGGGGGGGACTTCTCTTACCTTAATAATTCCTGGTTGGTTTTTTCCTGGTCCTTGGCCGGTTATGCTCTTGATGCTGAGTTACCGCTTTTGTAACCATGCTCGAGGGGCTGAGCGGTTGCAAGGCCGGACCTTGGAATTCGTGCGATTATGCTCTTAGTGCTGAGCGGTCGCACTTGCAGCTACGCTCAAGGGGCTGAGCAGCTGGAGAGACTCCTCTTCGGAGGACTCCCTTACTGTTGTTGCTGATGTTTGCTGAAGGCTCGGTTCCCTCCTCTGAACATCGTTCGAGGGGGCAGCTGAGTCCAACGGTCTCTCCTACGAGTGTCTCTTCCCCTCGGGGGAGTTCACTAACAGAGACTCCTCTTCGGAGGACTGATGATGGTGCTCCTGTCCGTGGTCGTCTTCATCTTCAGCCGCAGAGGATCCTCCTCGACAAGAACAGATCGTTGCAGCTGCTTCGCTAGACCTTTCGGCAGATCGTTCGCGATCTCCGACACCTGCCAGACCTTCCTGTCTTCCATCTCCGTTCCTGGACGCAGATGCGCTGTGGGCGCCACTCCACCCCGTTTTCCAACGGGCACCGGTCCCTTCGGGGCAAAGGGCTTATCTCACAATGTGAGTAAGTCCCTTTAGTGCCAGGTTTTTGCCTGTGCAACCTCGTTCTCCTGCGCGCTCGCGCGCAGTAGTTCGCAAATACTCTCCTGCTGTGGACCAGTCTTCTACTGATATCCAGCGATCTCCTGTAGCTGAGTCTCGCCGTAGATCTCCTGATCGCCAACGCTTCTGGGACCTTCTGTGCGGCTACGCGCCTTGTACACCAATGGTCTCCTGAATGCCCACGATCGCCTGCTCGCCAGCGCACATCTGATCGCCCTTTTCTGATGTGCGCAATGCGCGCCAACGTTCGCCCTCGCGCCCACGATCTCCAGATCTGGGCGCAAGCAGGGAGATTATTTCTTCGCTGAACTCCACGTTCACCTGCTCGCCAGCGCACATCTGCGCTCCCTTTCCTGATGTGCGCAATGCGCGCTAACGTTCGCCCTCGTGCCCACCATCTCCGGATCTGGGCGCAGGCAAGGAGTTTATTCCTTCGCCTCCTCGCCGACGATCTCTCTGGTTCTGCACCCTCGCTGATATCTTCTGGCCACGCAACTATGTGCCCACGATCTCCCGGTTCCTGCCTCGTCGCGCGCAGTTCAAGAAGTTCCTACGCTAGTGCACAGGCGCTCACAGGTTCTTCTGGACTCGCAGCGCCCTTCTGGAGTTTCGTGCAAAGCGCGTCAGTTCAAGCGCTCGCTCGCTCGCCAATGCCCAGCACGCTTCCACATCACACCGTGCCGCCCAGGAGGCACTTAAGCTAGCGCACAGGCGCTAACAGGCACCCCTGGGCTCTCCTTGCGTGCCAGCGATCTCCTAAGCGCCCGCGCGATTCTTCGCCTGCGCGCAAGCGTTTTCAACGCGCCAACGCTTCAATCGTTGTAGGTTTCCTACGCGCCAACACTTCAATCGTTGTAGGTTTCCTACGCGCCCACGTGTTACCGCTCCTGTACGCGATCGGTCGATACACGCCAACGCGCCTTCGCCCACCTACGAGCCATTGCTCGCCAAGACACGCCATAGCTCGCTTACGCGCCATCGGTCTCCTGGCCGCCTGCGCTCGCCCTTACGACCGCGCGCCCATTCGCCCGCCCTTACGACCGCCCTTACGACCGCTCGCCCGCGCCCATGTTCGCCCACACGCGAACCAACGATTTTCCATCGCGCGAGGGCCAGCGCGATTTCGTCCGCGATTCCCGTCGGGTTTCGCAACACGGGCAACCTGGCGAGTCTTCTGGAGCGCGTACTTCCAGATCATTGTCGGCACGATCTCTCACCTGTAGACGCAAAGCAGCGCACGTGCAGGAGCAGGAAGAAGCTTCAGAGAAGTCTGGGCAACATTCTTCTCCTTCTTTTCAGGCAAACCCCATCATCTCTACTCTTCAGGATCACCTGATCCCCTTCCCTCCTGCGGGTCGCTGACACTCCGTCTGTCAGCCGTCAGCAGAGGAGGTACTTCAAGATTATGGGGATTCCTGGTTTAGCTCTACCTCTCCACCATTTCGTGGAAGGGATTCCAGGGGAATTTCTCTCGAAATTCTCCGCCCGGCAGGGGACTTTCTCGGCTTTGGAGATCTTGAGCCAAATGAAGGCCGCAGAGTGTGCCATGCAGGCCACTTCGTGGCTGGTCGTCTGGCTTGGATCTCCGGGCATCCTGTTGTTATCTGAGGACTTGCCTAAGGGGAACACCAGGAAGACCATGGAAACTTTCCTCCTCTTGGGCACGAACACCATCGTTTTCCGGCTCACCAAGTTTCGATGTTGGAGCATTGAGATGCAGTGACCGAGAGGTTCTTCTCGAAAGTCTCAACTTCAGACACACTTCCATCCTTGGAAATAGCTTGTTTGAGCCCAAGGACGTGGTACGGGCAGCTGAGAGGTAGAGGAAATCGGATCTCAATTCGCCCCTCCAAAGGTGCTTACATCTGGACCCTACAAGCCTCCAGCACCTCAACAACAGCAGCCGCGTCGGCCTAGGACATCGGAGCCGGCTCCGACGGCAAAGACAAGGTGTCTAAACAGCAGCCCCCTCCTGCCAGGGACAAGGAGGACACGAAGTCCTCCTGGGGAGGCAATAATCCTAGAGGGAGAGGCCGAGGCCGCAGACGCTAGGATTGGCACCCCCCTGCCCCCAACGGGGGGATACCTAAAGTTGCGTGTTCAGGTGGCAGCAACTCGGGGCTGATTCCTGCACAATCTCCGTGATCAGCCAAGGATATCGCGTCCCGTTCATAACATCTCTACCTCTCCTGACAGCGAATCCAGTGCGCTGAGCCCCTATGCCATGGGATCGGCAAAGGGGCTAGCCCTTCGGGCAGAATTCGAGACCATACTCTAGAAGATGCTCTCCAAAAGGCCGTCGACGGCTCCCCTCGGCTGCTTCAGTCGACTTTTTCTTGTAAAGAAGTCATCTGAAGGCTGGAGACCCGTCATCAGCTCTGAACAGGTTTGTCGAACAAACTTCGTTCAGCGTGGAACAGCAGAGTCGTTCAGACTTGCAGTGAGACCACAAGTCTTCAGGTGCACACTGGATCTGAAGGACGGGTACTTCCAAATCCCAATCCATCCATCTTCTAGGAAGTACTTGAAATTCAGCCTAGACAACAATGGCTACCAGTTCAAGGTGCTGTGTTTCGATCTCTCCACAGCACCGCAGGTGTTCACCCTGATGTCTTCGTGGCCACACAGGATTGGCATCCGTCCCCTTCGCTATCTGGATGACTGGCTAACCCCGGCAGTCTCTGAATCAACCCTTCTTCGACATCGAGGCAAGCCTCTGGGACTTTGCCCAGATCTATGGATCATGGGAAATCTTGAGTAGTCTTCTCTGCTTCCATCCCAACAACTGGGATATTTAGGCATGATGTTAGATACCAATCTCCACAAGCCTTCCCATCAGTCGACAGGATAGCAAGGCTGAGGAGAGGCGCAGAACCTTTCCTCAGACGAGGAGAGCTTCCAACCCAATCTTGGTTACGTCTCCTAGGTCACCTTTTCCTCCCTGACCCGTCTAGTTCCAAACGGCCGCCTCAGGATGATATCCCTGCAATGGCGGCTCAAGTCTGGGTGGAACCAAGGCAACGATTTCCCGGACACTGGTCCCTTGGGACCTGCGGAACGAATGGACCCGCAGTGGTGGTTGTCCTCCGGGAACCTTTAAAGGGAGTGGATTTTCGCGTCCTTCGCCCACATTTGATGCTGTTCTCGGACGCGTCAAAAGAGGGGTGGGGGCACGTTCTGAACCAGAGGATCTCAGGCCTATGGTCAGAATCGGTAAGGTACCTCCACTTCAATCTGCTAGGAATGAAGGCTGTATATCTAGCTCTTCAACAGTTCCAACAACCCTGGCGGATCCCTCCGTGAGCGACAACACCACGGTAGTGGCTTATTTCAACAAGCAGAGAGGTACCTTTCATAACAGCTTTCCCATCTTGCAGTAGAGATACTGAGATGAACCGTTTCCACTATCGGCTCGCTTCATTCCAGGCAAAGGAATGTGTTCTCCGCAGTCTAAGCAGAGCCTCGCAGATAGTGAGTGCCGAGTGGTCTTGGGGACCCCTAGTAGCCAACAAAGTCCTTACTTTGTGGTCCTGTTCACGACAGCCTTCAACTTCAAGCTGCCGCTGTACTACTTCCCCAAGGTACTCTGGCAAGATGCCTTCCTACAACGGTGGGACAACATCGACGTCTACACCTTCCCACCGTTCTGTCTGGTGAGAAGAGTGCTCAGCAAGACCAGATTATCGGTCAACCTGTCGATGACTCTGATAGCTCCGCTACGGCATCATGCAGAGTGGTTCCCGGACCTTCTGCATCCCCTGACGGGACTCCCGAGAGAGCTTCCCCCACGACACGAGCTACTTGAGCAACCACATTGAAAAGTCTGCCACAGAGCCGTAACATCACTTCGGCTTCATGCCGGGAGACTATCCAGCATTCCCTCATAGAAGAGGAGTTCCGCAACAAGTTGCGGAGCGGATGTCTCGACACCTGCGAAAGTCATCCGCAGGGGTCTATCGGGCCAAGTGGAGAGTCTTCTGTGGTTGGTATCGTGGGAGAGGTATCTCTCCCCTCGATGCCACTATTCCAGCAATAGCGGAATTATTGTATACCTGCGGGAGGGAATGCGCCTTTCGCTCTCGGCAGTGAAAACCTATCGCTCAGCCTTAGACTGGCCTGCAGGCTGAAGGAAATAGACATTCCCTCCTCGCTGGTTCTTTTTTCGCTCATTCGAAGCTACGAACTTACCTGCCCCCAATCGGAAGTGAGGCCTCCTCCATGGAACATGGTTCGGGCTCTTAGGGGTCTCAAGAGACCTCCTTGCGAACCATTACGCCAGTCTTCTGATCGTCACCTTACTTGGAAGACGGTGCTCCTGCTCGCTCTGGCCTCGGCCAAGCGTGCCAGCGAACTTCATGGTCTCTCGTACGTCGTCGCCCATTCAAGAGGAGAGGGGGAGGTAACGTTCAGGTTCGTCCCTGAGCTGGTCACTAGTCTCAAAATCTTGGAGCCCGGACCCTTGGTTCGACTCCTTCAAGATTTCGATTCTCCGTTCTGTAACAGATGACCCAGACCTTCTCCTACTATGCCCAGTAAGGAGTCGGAGGTGTTATCTTAAGAACAGCTGGAGTTCGTCCTCACATGCAAGCCCTGTTTGGGAGCACAGGATGGACGGAGAGGAGGGTCACCAACAATACATTTTCAGCCTGGATTCGTAGGGTCGTCCATCACGCCCTGAATCCAGACCCTCCTCCGTCACGTCGCCTTAGGGCACGTGACGCCAGAGGCATCGCAACGTCCCTGGCCTTCAAGAGTAACTACTCTGTGACGCAGGTGCTGCAAGCTGGAGTCTGGAGGCATCAAATGACCTTCACAGCCCACTACCTGCAGGACGTGACCCACAGGAGCTTCGATACGTTTTCTATCGGCCCTGTGGTGGATACACAACAGCTGGTCTAAACCTCAGGCTCCTTAATGGACAGGTAGCAGAAGGTTGAGGGCATTGTTACCCGGTTTTAGTCTGCATGAATGAAAGAAGTTTGTCTGGCCCTTACTTCTTTCTTCGTCCTCCCCTTTCTTGGGGAAAGCAGCATCCTGGGTTTTCTGCATAGCTGACCTCAAACCTCTGCAGGTAAACCATGCTTCCTTGTGTTCCTAGTATTAAGGTAATACTGTCACGTCCCCCATACCCTGACGAGGTGGTATTGGGAACGTCCTAGACTAGAATTCCGTCTAAGGGATTTCAGGTCAACTCCCTAGGACAAGTCACACTTCATCCCTCCACACACAAGCTTATGTAGGCCGCGCGTTCCTTGCGGAGCAAGGAACTTGCGGAGCAAGGAACTTGCGAGGTGCAGGGACACTTTTTCTCAAAGTGCTGCTCACTCGGATTCTGGGTCCCCGGGCAAAGCCAGGCCAGTAAGGCTGGGAATTTCCACCCTTCCTAAGGGGTAAGTCACCCCTTGTAAATAGCGTGGTTTGTATTTCAGTTACGGAACAAATGACAAATTCGGAGATAATTTGTATTTTTCCTAACCATACAAACCTTAGTTATTTACACATATTTGCCCGCCAGCCCTGGCCCCCAAGGCAAGTCCTACCTCTAAGCGAAGTGAATCAGTTCACCGGTGTGTGAGGGGGGAGGGGTAGCTAGCTACCTCTCCCCTACCTCCTCGCTAGCTACCTCTCCCCTACCTCCTCGCTAGCTAGCGAGAGGGTAGTTAACCCTCGTTGAAAATCTAATGGCTCGCCATTTCAGCTACGCCGAAAGTAATACCCCATGTAAATAGCTAAGGTTTGTATGGTTAGGAAAAATACAAATTATCTCCGAATTTGTCATTTTGTAACTGGTTATCTTATGATTATTTTGCATTTTTGACCATTATTATTGTTGCAAATCACTCGTTTTGGAGCATTTTCCTACCCCAAAAGCCCAGTTTCACACTGGTGTCCCCCTTAATTGTCTTTATATAAGGGGGTCCAAAACTATAAACTCGTGGTTTGCCTCTATAATCATGGTCGAAATGCAAAATAAACACAAGATAACCAGTAGGAAAGTTATATGGATCATGTAAGTGATTGGAAATTAATGTATCATAATTATCTATGATTCACTTCCTGTCCTTCTATTGGTTTTTGCTCCACTGTGGCTCGCTACGCTCGCAAAATTAACTTTACCTCACTGCTCCTCTGTTCTGGCAATTTGTACGTAGATGAGCTGCCCAGGCAAGCCCAGTGGGTCATTATTTTGGGGATATTTTATACTTAAACATCTTCAACAATGACTACAGTATATACTGAACGGAGAGCGTTTTCAACAATCTATTACCAAAATAGGTAAAATTACACTAAATTCCTAAATAGATTGTACTTCCTTTTTGGAGACGTCTTTGTGTGATGGTAGTCATGCTGGAACCGAAGAGGAGAGTGAAAAAAAATGGCTTAAGTAGAATATACGGGAATTTGTGTATAAATATTTGGAAGTTTGTATTTGGTTAAAAAAGCTAGGTAACGATTACATCGTGCAACAAAATAAAACGGCTGGAAAAAGCGAATGCAAACAATGCATGTGCAATAACTCGCAACCAGTCTCCTAAATGTAAGCAATGGGCTTAATGAGAAATAGAATTCACATTTAAATCAGCCTATAAATAAGTTATTATGCCCCAGCCACCATTAAATAAGTAGAGAAAAATGACTAGCCAGTAATCTGCTATTTCTTACGGCAAATTCCAGTTTCGCTAGTAATTGAAGTATCATATATTAACCGAATATTTAGTTCAATATTTATCTTGTTACGTCTTTATCCACAAGGTAAAAGTGATTATAATAAGTATTTTATTGTTCATTTTCGCTTTTACTAAGTAGCTAACTTAAATGTTTATTTCCCCAGCACAAGAAGTCCAAGCAGTTACATTATTTCCTGCTTCAAGCTACCAAGTTGTACCTCCACCCATCTACATCTACAACATTCTCAGTTGTAGTGCTCCCACCATTGATGCAGGACCCTCGACCTTCGTCCTTCCAAACTTAAGGTAAGGATTGGTGTAGAAAACGCTCTCCATTTAATATATAGCTGTTATTGCTCATGTGAAAAGTAATATCCCCAAAATAGTGACTCATGGGGCTTGCGTTCATAGCACATCAATGTACTACTTGCCAGAACAGGGAAGCAGGGAAGTAATGTTAACTACTTGCGGGTGTAGCGAGCCATGTTCAAACGAAAACCATCAGAAGGACGTGAAGTGAATCATAGACTATTATGATACTTTAATTTGCAGCCACTTACCTGAACCATATATTTTTCCAACTGGATATCTATCTTGTTTGTTTTGCATTTCTGACTGTGGTAAGTCTATACAATAGTTCTGCCAGCCAGTTATCATTTTCAAGTACTTTCACTTAAAAGAAGGAAGTCCAAGGTTTCGTTTGATTATATAAATCTAAGCAGCACTAGGTCTCGACGTGGTTTAAAAATCAAAATAAAATTTCACCCACTTGAAAAAACTAAGTCCCTCGACTAAATAACTCTCAAATTCCTCTTCTGACTGAGCTCTAGTTTATTCGTTTGTATGATAAAAATATATTGTCATTATTACATCATCCACTGTATTCTACGTAGCAAGACGTCACCCAAACGTCATAGTTTTTAACCAATGATGATTATCCACATTTTACTTAGGACTAGCATTTTAACAAAACTAGAATCACGTGACTTGAATACCCCAACTGGTGACAGTTTTACTATGAAACTAACACTTTTCGACACTTTTCACACAATTTCCAATGCTAATTTTTCAGTCTTTTGAGAGCCATGGAGGCGTGTGAACCTTCAACTTCTCATGCTGTTTCTCATTTACAATCTACTTTTACATCAATATCTGTAGATTTTCTACCAAGTTCTTGTCTCAATTGTTATTTGAATTATAAAGATTTTGTTTTGCATTGTGGTAAAATTACAAGAATAATAAAGTACTACCAAGATCATGGTGTTATTAAATTAAAAGTGGAAGTGACACTATTTGCCCCACCTGTGGTTCTAAGTGCCAATTTGATAACAACAAAAAAGCATTTCGGTGTGACAGAAGGCATGTTATATTAAAAAACAAGAAAGTGGAAAAGGGTGTAGTTTTACGTATCCATTTTTAAGGGAACTACATTTGAAAAGTCTTTAGATATAGAATTCAATTTTTTACTTGTATATAATTAGTGTTAAATTTAGTTATAGATTTGTTGAAAATTAATCAAGAATTTCTCACAAAACTATAAATGATTGGTGCTCATTCATTTGTGAGGTTATTGTGCATTGGGTATTAAGTCAAAAAGGTGCAGCCTACCTTTACCCTCCAACCTAATTAAGTACACAAAGGGTTTTAGGCTGTCTAAATATGGCTCTAAGGAGGCCGGTCGTCGGAAGGGGGCTTCGCCCACTAGGTAAGGATATGGCTACTAGGTTAGGTTAGGTGGTTTGTTTAGATTGGCTGGTGGCCTTGTTTATTGCTAATTCTAGATGTACCATTATTCGTATGTTAAAACGTATTCTTTAATTCATTCCCCACTCAAAATCCTTGGTTTCTCACTAGGGTCCCCCAACATTGGAAAGGTTAACAAATAGGGTAAAAATACTGTTCCTCCTTAAAAAAAAAAGGCCAGCTTTAGGTAAAGCACTATGTAATTGATCAAAAAAAATATCAAAATTTTTAGTGGCAGAGCTATTGTTTAGGAGTACCCTGACCATTATTATTGCTGCAAATCACTCTTATGGTTGCAAATTACTCATTTGTTCCATAACTAAATACGAACTCTTTTGCTTTTTATTAAGGAATATACTTTTGTCAAAGCTGGAAGAGTAGCCATAAGACTTTTAGCAATGTGTAACTCCCCCATCGCCAGTTAGCAGGGGACTATCGCGTAGTATCAGCTACCCGGCTCACAGACACTTGTGTTTGTCTCATCACTTTTGACTTTGACTCAGTAGAAAGATTTAGGTTGGAATGGTTTTCTTCAGCGCTGACAACGCCGCCCACCTTCGTTCTGCAGTGACAGGCGGCGGAGGTAGTGCAAAGTCTGAAGCATGTCACTGCGCTTCTCAAGGGACACCTTTTCTGTTCGCTGGTTGGGTTTTTCACCAGAGTTGTTTTCTCAGGCACTGACGATGACGCACTCCTTCATTCTACGATGGCAACCAGCGGAGAGAGGGCAAAGTTTAAAGCATGTTACTGCTCCTCCCTAAGACTTGAAAGGTTCTGCCCAGAGGAGTTTATAGTGTCTATTCCTGTAGAAGTTGCGGCTCCTCTCCCGTCACCACCTTCATCACCTTCACCTGCATCAGTTCCTGATCATCGTGCTGACGATGATGCTCGCCCTCATTCTGAATTTGCTCAGTTGGTGGAGGGAGGGCAAAGTCTGAAGGTCATTCCTGCTTCCCATACGCAGGTTCAGTCCTCCCAAGCGGGACTAAGAGAGGGTTTTTACACGTCCATGCCTTTCTCTAATCCCTCAGTGTGGCTCGTCGGGCATCTAGATGTCACACGCTAGACCCTTTATCCAGCGCAAGAGCTAGCACTGCCTCATCAACGCTAGTACTCATAACACGGGCGTACTTTGGTGTGCATTCTATGGTGGCAATGCACACGCCTCCATTCTATGGTTTCTATGAGTTGCACTACTTCCGTAGCGCTTACCTCGGCATACAGTAGAGAGAGTTCAGCGGTTGCACTTTTCTTGGAACCTACTCCAGCATTCACCATTGGTAGAAGGGGTACAGCAAACTCGTCAGCCTTTGTGCTTGATATCTCACTCACCACTCAGAACTTATCTCACAAGTACAGTGTGAATGGATTCCTGATGCAATACATCTTAATAGTATCACATATGAGCTTCATCTCTATACACAAAAGATGTCATGCACATGTTTAAATGGCTCACGCATGCAGATGACCAGGTATCTTCATATCTTCATTGGCTCACCGGTTTTTGTTAGCGCCCGCAAATGTTCGGCACACCACTACTACTACTACTACTACTACTGTTTTCCTGAGGCTAAACTAACTAGTTTAGCTTTTCGATCTCGTGAGATTAAAGCTCTGTTGGTGGACCTTGATGCTTATGGAGGTGTAGACCCAAATGGTATTTTTCCTTTGTTTTTTATAAAGACAGCAGATTTCTTAGCTCCAAAGTTATCTGTTATTTTGAGCAAGTTAGCAAGAAGAGGAGCTTTTAGCACTAGTTGGAGAATTGGTAATGTTACTCCTCTATGTAAATGTGTTTGTGGTAGCTCAAATCCCACTGATTACCGCCCAATTTCCATAACTCCCATATTATCTAAAGTTTTTGAACGTCTTCTGGCAAAACGTCTTAATAGGTTTGCTGAAGGTAATCATCTACTCCCTAGTTTGCAATTTGGTTTTCGTAAAGGCCTTGGAGCATGTGATGCCCTTCTCACAATCTCTAATGCTGTACAGAAATCCCTTGATTGTGGTCGGGAAGTTCGTATGATTGGCCTTGATTTTAGTGCTGCCTTTGACCGTGTTAATCATGAGGCCCTTGTTTTCAAACTGAAACAGTTGGGAGTGGGTGGGTTGTTTCTTAGCATTATTATTGATTTTTTAAGTAATAGATCTCAAAGAGTTGTTGTTGATGGGCACCATAGTGATTATAGGAATGTGATATCCGGTGTTCCACAGGGTAGTGTTCTTGGCCCATTACTTTTCATACTATATACACATGACATGTGGTTTGGCCTAGAAAACAAGCTTGTTGCATATGCAGATGATGCTACTCTCTTTGCATCAATTCCATCCCCTGAATGTAGATCTAGGGTTGGTGAATCCCTTAATAGAGATTTAGCTAAAATTAGTGCATGGTGCAAATTATGGGGTATGAAGTTGAATCCTAACAAAACTCAAAGTATGATTGTAAGTAGGTCAAGGACGGTGGCTCCTCAACATCCGGATCTCAGTATTGATAATGTTTCTTTAAATATGTATGACTCTTTCAAAATTTTAGGTGTGATTCTCGGCAGTAAATTTACTTTTGAGAAACATATAAGGTCTGTGTCTTCTTCAATTGCACAGAAAATAGGCTTATTGAGAAAGTCTTTCAAGATTTTCGGTGATCAATCTATTCTGAAGAAGTGTTTTAATTCTTTCATTCTACCTTGTTTTGAGTATTGTTCTCCTGTCCGGTCTTCAGCTGCTGATTCTCATCTTAATTTGTTGGATAGAAACTTACGGTCTATTAAATTTCTTATTCCTGATCTAGATATTAATCTCTGGCACCGTCGTTCAATTAGTTCATTATGCATGTTGCATAAGATTTTTCATAACTCTGACCATCCTTTACATTCAGATCTCCCTGGACAATTCTATCCTGTTCGTAATACTAGGCAGGGAGTTAATTCTAATAGCCAGGCCTTCTCCATCACGAGGCTCAATACTACGCAGTACTCTAGAAGTTTTATTCCAGCTGTTACCAAGTTGTGGAATGATCTTCCTAATCGGGTGGTTGAATCAGTAGAACTTCAAAAGTTCAAAGTTGGATCAAATGCTTTTTTGTTGACCAGGCGGACATGAGTCTTTTTATAGTTTATTTATGACATATTTGTTGTTGATGTTGTTAATAGTTGATATATGACATGTCTGTTTGACGTTACTTATTTTAGAATAATTTATTGTTAATTTGTTCTCTTCATTTATTTATTTCCTTATTTCCTTTCCTCACTGGAGCCCCTGGGCTTATAGCGTCTTGCTTTTCCAACTAGGGTTGTAGCTTGGATAGTAATAATAATAATAATAATAGTGAGCTGATGTGCAGTGGGCGTTAGCCATCAGTCGTCTCCTCTGCTCCCTCTCTCTAACCATTTAGGTTACCTATTTTGGTTATGGTTACCTTACAGGTGACATCATTGTACAAAGGGATGACAGGATCTATGTTAGTCGTGCTTACGTTCTCCCCCATACGTCGCCAGACAAAGCGATTGCCACAAATAGAGTTCTTCCAATCACTTGGGGCCACTGACTCCCCCTCTGATTCGGAATGATACTTGAAAAACATAATCCTTCGTGATTATTTTCTCCAACTTCCCCTCTCCATAAGATAGAGAATTCGTCAGATCACTTATCTGGTTTCAGGTTCCAATTCCTTGTGATCATCTCCTCGCTCTGTTATCCCTGCAAAGAACAACAGTCTTGTAAGACATAACCTTTCGGGGTTATTCTTTTCATTTGGTATTGAATCATCTCGTGCCTAAATTTACGAACTATAGCAAACATAGATTTCAGAAATCCCCTCCTCGTACATCCTGTCACTGTTTTCTCATGCTCCCTCGGGACTTGCGCAAGAGCAACTTTGATCCTCTATCCTTGGGGTACTCCTCCAGGAAGGCTAAATACGCCCAACCCAGAACTTGACCATTTTTGTCAGCACTCAGATGACAATGCTCTCCCTCAACTTTAGTTAGCTCAGCCAGCCAATTTTCTATAAGGCTAGCACCTTTCCCATTCATGAGTTAATATTAATGCCTTATGGTGTCCTTACCCTGGGGTATCAAGAATGCTCTTGGTTTCATCCATGGCTTTCTCTAGCCCCTTGGATTGCGTTTCGTCAGGGGGGATGACAAGGTAGCTCATAAAATGGGGTCTGCTGTGATACCTCTCTTACGAGTTTGGAGGACTTGTCTCTTCAACCATGGCAAGTCCAAACAATATGTCTTGTTAACCAGCTTGATTCCTCCAGTCCCTGTAACGAATCCTAATGTTGGATCACACTGGACTGCTCGCCAAACCTTGGAAGGGGCGTACTGGGGATCGACATTCACATAATTCTAGCTAGTGAACAGGTATTCTGAATTGAATGAAGAGCTCTCTCTTCCATGGGCTTATGCGAACAAGAGTCATTCGGGAACCCCACTTAGTTGACTCCATGGCCAGAATATCCACAGTTCGTCTAGAAAGACATGCATATCGTCACAGAGCCATTCCCCTGTTGATGTGTGAGGGCAGGTTTCCACAATCTAGGTGAACCTGAACGTCTGTATATACGTCTGAATTCAGGCTTTGTCATCATGGCATGATTACGTTTTCATCAAAGTCTCCAAGGTTCTAAAGTCAACTTTTTCTTGTAGAAAGGCTCTGGTAAGCTGGAATTCATTATTTAACCTCTATTCCTAGAACAAGTTTGTTCAACAGACCTTGTTCAGGATTGAGACGACAGGCACAGTCAGGCGAGCAGTCAGACCCCAGAATTTCATGAGCATACTGGAATCGGGATGCTTACTGCCAAAATTCTAGTTCTTCCATCTTAAAGGAAGGATATAAGAATCTTCCTATATAACCGGTAATACCAGTTAAGGTGCAGTTTTTCGACATGGTCGCACCTCCTTCATTTTCTTCACAGTGAGTTTTTCTCTCTAGAGTCCCCCAAGGTTCACAGGAGCACCATTCGTCTGTTAAGACACTTGGAAAACTAGCTAATTCTAGCAGATCGGGGTCACCTATTCTCCAACACTGATTCAGGCGTCTCAGGATTTACTGCAATCTGAGGATTTGAGTAAAATCTCGAGAAGTCATCCCAACAGTTAACACAAGACTGGTATTTCTAGGAATGTTTCTAGACATCAGACTAGTAAAGTCTTTCCTCTGAGAGCAGATTAGAAAGACTGAAGAATGCAGTAAGCCCCTTCTATCTACTAGATTTACTACCATCTCATTGGTTCCATCCGTTAAGTTATTCCATGTGACGAGGACACCTGTCCTCTTGAGAGCGCTGGGTGACCAACGGGGGAGTGTCAGATCCCTATCTTCTCAGCGGGGTTTGATCTTCCACCGTCATCCCCGGAATCGGCGCTCTTCAATGACCATTAAGGAGGAGGGTGGGGAGAAGGTGGCACATGTGGCATCACACGGCCTCCAGACTTTGGTCCAATTCCTAACACCATTGTCGCATGAAATATTTATTTTAATGTTGTTACTGTTCTTAAAATATTTAATTTTTCCTTGTTTCGTTTCCTCACTGGGCTATTTTCCCTGTTGGAATTCCTGGGCTTATAGCATCCTACTTAGCAATTAATAATATTAATAATGATGATGATTTTACTAGCTAAGCTACAACCCTAGTTAGAAAAGGATGATGCTATAAGCCCAAATGCTCCAACAAGGAAAAATAGCCCAGTGAGGAAAGGAAACAAGGAAATAAATAGGTAGGTAGGTATTTCTTTCTTAGGATTTAGGAGGTAAAACTTTTCCACTTTACAAGATAAAATCTACTTTCTGTGGTAATATTTGCTATTATAAATCTTATGAAAATGTCTAGTTTATCATTATTAACACATTTAATATTTAATACATTAGAATATTTCATATTCTTTGTAGTTTATCATGCCGAATATTTCACTAAAGGTTTATCTCCATATTGAAATTCATAGAAAAATATTTGTATAAAACTGATATATCTATAATCAACATCTTGCCTTTATTTTTCAGGCTAGAATCCTCAAAAGAAGAAAGTTATTCATAGCATCCTGTATAAAAAGAGAAGATTAAACTAAATATACATTAGTATAATGAGACATTCCAACGACATCAATCTCAGGATACCAGACAACTTCAAATCAATCAATCCAATGACATCAAGATGAAGATCGACAATGAGAGATCTGGGATTTACTGTAGGAAAAAAAAATCCAGAATGTTTTGGATTTCAAAAGGGGCACTGAAGAATCGTCTACTGAAGTAGACAGTCCATCATCAAGTTTTTCTGGAGTGTTATAGAAGTACAAGAATTTTGAAATGTTCAATTAACCAGAGTTATTGAGATTTAGGGCGTGTTACAATGGTCACTCCATTTATATTCCATAGATTCCATAGGAATCACCAAATGAAGTTGAAAGAAAAACGTTCAAAGTTACAGTAAGCAAGTAACAATATTGCCAGATTATTTCATGTTTATTAAACTGCCTTTATTTCTGGTAGCCGTGAATTTAATTGTCAATTTAATGATCAAAACTGTCTACTTTTACTTCGTTTAACAGCAAGTACTTTTCAGTAGCATTCCCCATTTGAATATAAAATATCGTGTAAAGTTACCGTAAATAAGTAATGTGAATTTTCATACCAACAATATTGCCAGATTATTTCATGTTTATCAAAGTGTCTTTAGTTCTGGAAGCCGTGAATTTAATTATTAAAGCTATTAACTTTCACTTAGTTTAATAAAAATTATTTAAAAAAAAAATATTAGTTACTGTAAACAAGTTATATAATTTTTTACAGCAAGCAATATTGCCAGATTATTTCATGTTTATTAAACTGCTTTTATTTCTGGAAGCCATGAATTTAATTATTAAAGCTATTAATTTTTACCTAGTCTAATAGAAAGTATTGAAAAACGATGAAAGTTACTGTAAATAGGTAATATAAATTTTTACACCAACAATATTGCCAGATTATTCCATGTTTTATCAATTCTCTATCTATTTCTGGAAGCCGCAAATTTAATCATTAAAGCTAATAACTTTTTACTCAGTTTAATAGCAAGTATTTTATTCGTTCGTATCTTACAAAGTCCATATATATAAAGGTAATCGAGTTAGTTTTGAATTCTATGCATTTTTACGTAAGAAAAAATACTCAATGTCATTTACAAAGTAAATTCTAAACGCCCAAAATTTAACGTGAAAATTAGGCCCAGATCAATATCCATGAACTTGCTTGACTTTCTAAATAAAATTCAGATGGCTATTTTCTAATTATTATTTGATATCAAACAATTATAATTTAGTTGCCAAAAAAAGTAGATGGGGAATAACAATCTACCGAATGATAATGGGTTCCTATTATCTCAAAATAATTATAAAAGTAATATATAATGTTATATGGGTAGATTTTATATTGTGTATTGTTGTAAATGTTTTAAAAAATGGGGAAATTGAACATTAAAACCAATGAAGACCAACAAATGTAAATGATGAAGGAATTCTTCTTTAGAAATTTACTGCCCATGTTTTTAATTTTCATGAACTGGGTGTTTAAGCAAATGTCTAGATTGTATAATTTTTAGAATTGTGTAAAGTACTGTAAACAAGTTATCTATATGTGTAACAAGAGAAATTGATATTAATTTTCAGCAACTAATTCTGTCATTCTATAATCTGTATATTACAGTACATTAATTATATGTGAACATAACCTGTAACCACTTATTTTAACTCTATGAATATCTTTTCATCTTTGTGTATACCATTTCATCTCTTGTCTTTTAATATTGTCATCTAATTATTAACAACTATCACTTAATTTTCTTTTACATAACGTCAAATCTAGGCCTATTTCTCTTATCAAAAGGTATAAATAGATATGCTTAAGATACTGTAATAGCTTTTGGACAAAAAAGTTCTTGGTCTGTAATTAGCTACATCTGGCCAGTGCTCTTTTTTAAGGGTGTAGGTGGAGAATAGCTTATCATAATTTAGCAATCAACACGTCTGTTAGTATTGATGTTATGAATATACGAGAAAATAAAAAAAAAAAAAAAAAACAATAGATTTGCTAATTATGTTAATCATGATATTTCCTTCCCTCTTACAATAATGACAGATATTTTGCTTAACTGGAAATTTCCTATAAATATATATAATTTAAACGGAGAACCAAGTATGCTCTGTAAGATTTCGGTTTTTATTTGTCACATAGGTTTACATATTGTGTGAGCAACTAGTCAATTATTCCTTATTTATCTTGTGTAACGGGAAGCAAGGAGTCATAAATAATAAATAGAGTAATTTTGAGTATTTGTGATGGGAATTTCTGAATTTAGGCACTTAAATACTAGTGATAAGCATTAGAAGGCTATTATGATTCTCTCTCTCTCTCTCTCTCTCTCTCTCTCTCTCTCTCTCTCTCTCTCTCTCTCTCTCTCTCTCTCTCTCTCTCTCTCTGAGTTAAGGTTATATTCACATTAAAAAGAAATATACCCTTTCCAAAATAAGTTTCAAGTTGCTTTGAAACTTGCTTTTATCGAGGTGTTTGTTTGTTTGTCAAACCTTCGTATGAAATATTTTTTTTTTTTAATTTGCGTTAAATCAATAATTTTCCAAAAATCTCAATATCTTAATTATTCTGGTCATATATAACATTCTAAATACTTGTTTGCAGTAGATCCAATTTTTTTATTCTTCAGAAAGGTTTATTTCATTTTATAGATCAAATCATTAGAATGACAAAATTTCTATTAGATAAAATTTCTTGTCTACTGGTTTTAAGCTTTGCATATTCTCTACACTAAAATAAATCTATTAACTGTCTCGTGCTCTGATCTAGAATATAACCTATATAGTTAATAACAATTGTAGTTTGGACCATATTCAAATTAGATTTATATTAAACACTGTCAAAGGCAATCATACGAACTTCCTGGCCAAAATCAAGGGTTTTCTCTACAGCATTGAATATTGTAAGATGGTCGTCACATGCTACAAGGCCTTTGCGAAAACCAAATTGCAAACTAGGGAGCATAACTATTTAGACATTTTGCTAATAGACTTTCGAACACTTTTGATAATTTACAGCATGTACTAATTCAAGTCAGATCTCTAAGGGAATTGACAACCCCAGGATTTCACTCAGGCGATGGAATTGTAGAGAGAGTAGCATCATATGCAATGAGTTTGTTTTCTAGGCCAAAACGCATAATGAACTAGAGAACAGTTTATTACCTTCAGCATATGTATTTAGACATTTTGCCAATAGGCTTTCGAACAATTTAGATAATTTACACCAATCACTCATTTCAGCTAGATCTCTGTTAAGGGAATCAACAACCCCAGATTTACCTTCAGGAGATGGAATGTATGTAGAGAAGGTAGCATCATATGCAGTAAGTTTGTTTTCTAGACCAAACCACATATGTGTAAACTAGGGAACAGTTTATCTCCTTCAGAATAATAGTATTTAGACTTTCGAACACTTGATAATTTGTAGCATGAAATAATTTCAGCTAGATCTCAATTAAGGGAATCGACAACCCATATTTTCATTCAGGTTATGAAATTGGAGAGAGAGAGAGAGAGAGAGAGAGAGAGAGAGAGAGAGAGAGAGAGAGAGAGAGAGAGAGAGAGAGAGAGAGTGTGTGTAGCATCATGTTCAATGAGCTTTACTAGACCAAACCACATGTGTGTAAAATAGGGAACAGTTTATTTCCATCAGCATATGTATTTAGACACAGTCACTATAGGTAAGGGGAGTCATGGAAATAAGGCTATAATCAACAGTGTTAGAGCTACCTCAAACCTAAATAGTAACTTCATATAGACAGGATATGAATTGAAAATTGTAATTAGACAGATATCAAATGCTTAAAATCAGTTGTTTTTTCCTTAAAATGAAATACTATGCTTATCATTCATGATTTTATTAGATAGATATTAATCATTAAAACTTGAGATGTAAGATGCTTGTATAACTCAAAACTGTACATTGGTTAGAATGATTTAAAATGTTTTATAAATAAGAGATGCTTGTATAACTCATAACTGTACATTGGTTAGAACGATTTAAAATATTTTGTTAAATAGGCTATACTTAATAATGTCAATTGTTTAAGAAAATTATCGACTAGAATACTTGAAGGAACAAGAGCAAGGGTCCTGAATGGTAATTTTTGGCAAAAAAGATGATATACTAGTGTCAATGGTACAACTACATATATTGAATAAGTAAAGGTATAAGGACCAACATTTTGACGTAAGTGATATGAGCATTACTAACTACTTTCGTCATATCCTGGGTTCATTATAGTCAAGAGAACTGGTAAGGTTTTATTCATGTTATTGAATTTAAGATATTTGAATAGCAAATAAGTCAACTTCTTCATCCATAATGGACATTACAAGTCTTAATTTGAGCAATCCTGGGTTTTACCCAAAGCGTAGGGGTGATTTGTTAATATCTACCATAATGGTAAAGCCTAAAAAGTTTTTAATTTCTCTAAAACTGACATAGAAATGTAAGACTAGTCATATATGAGAAAAATTGACTTTGAACAACCTTGGTTGTTCAGTAGACTATTTCCAAAAAATCCTAATTTGATTTGCACAGGTCACATTGTTAGTAATATTGACACTAATGGCGATGATAGACTGTGTGCCTGTATGTCAAATGAGGCATTACTATGAATACTTTACTGAGCCGTAGTTTTTCATTGTTCAGCTCTCTATCATATAAGACTGGCCATACCCATCTATATCAATTTTCAAAAATAAAAATCTTAGGCTTTATCATTATGGGGAAATATTAAGAAATATCCACTCCCCTTTGCTAAATCCCAGGATTCCTCAGTTTTAGATATGTCACTTCTGTTATGAATGAAGAAAAATAATTTAATTACCTATTCAAATATCTTGTACTCAATATCATGAATGAAATAATTCTTGCTCTAGGAACATAATGAGCCTAGGATGTGGCTAAATTAGTCAGTTATGTCCATATCACTGACGTCAAAATGTTGGGCCATCTACCTTTACTTATATTATGTTAGTTGTACCATCAGCCGTTTTTTTTTTTTTTTTTTTTTTTTTTTTTTTTTTTTTTTTTTTGCCAAAAATTATCATTCAGGACCCTTGCTCTTTGTCTCTTCAAGTATTCATATCCACAATTTTACTTAAACAATTGACATTATCGAGTAAAGCTTTACAGAATATTTCAAATCATTCTAACCAATTTTCTTGCGATAATTTATCATTCAAGACCCTAGAAATTTGCCATTTGTAAGATCTAGAAATGTATTTAAGTATTTTTACCATACTCTTGTAACATCTTAAGAATTTCGAAATAAAATGCATATAAAACTTAATAACTGCTTTATTTTAGTTACCCTGTTACATAAGAAAATGGGAAATGAAAATTTAAAAAAGGTACAATGAAAAGAAAACGGAACTACAACAACCGAGTAATTACCCCTATTTTAAACCTCATATGACAGAGTGTTCTCCCTAAGCGGCCCCCCTACCCCTTCTAGCACCAGTAAAATGCCTTGTTCCCCACGAAAATGGGCTAAAAGGCTCATGAAATTGTCCTCTCTCCTAACTAGTCACTTGTCGTTATGGACTGTTATTGACCCCCCATATACAGTGTTTGTTCACCCCCAACTGGGGTTTGAGAGCAGCATTACCAGTGTTTTATGATATATTCAAAAGTCAAGATGGCAGCACTGTGCCATTATTTCATTTTGGACCAAAGTCCACTTGTTCATCCAACTGTTTGTTAAGTAGGTTTTTTCCTGATTAAAGTCGTGATAATAATGACCTCATTATTTCCATTAGTTAATATTCCTCAAAAGCCTCTGATTAAAACTTAATAACAATTCATTGAATCAAAACTTTAGGTACTTTAATATGTAGGCTACTTAAAAGTTTTCAATTAACGCTATGGCTGAAGAAAAACTTAGAAAAACGTTAAAGACTTTTATTGTAGAAGATGAAATGTCAAACATGATACAGGTTTCAGTATAATCGATTTAGTTATATATTTGAAATACAAACACTATGAAATCAATGACAATATATCAAAATTCTATGAAACTCCATTTTCTGAAAGCTTTAAACGCCCTAGATTCAAAGAAAACTTTATGTTTGTCATGCCTTAAGCTCGCTATTCGAACAAGATAGGCTCTTAGGCGAGTCCCCCCTCATCCAATATTGGAATGACAAAACGTCCCGTTTTCTTTGTTCACCAGCCAGTGTCCATTTTCTCTTTTGAACAACTGTTTGGGCGTTTGAAGCTCAGCACATGAAGTTACATATTAAATGAGTGTGTAAGTAAGTAGTGCTTTCTCTGATATACATGTAAAATTATTAATAAAAAGAGAAGGAAAAGGAAAGCCCACCAAGGCCATCCCCTGTCCCACCTAGTAACCAGAAACTTAACTTTGTATTTTCTTCTGAAGAAGCATTGTTACTAGGCCCTTGAATGCTTTCCTTTTCCTTCTTTTTTTTCTTTTTTTTATTTATAATTTTACAAACAATGAAATCAGGATTGTAATTTAAAGTCTTCAGGAATAGTTTGGAGCTCTCCTGAAGTTGAATGGTAAAACATTTATGTCATTATTTACATTACTATAAAGCAAATTCCAGCTATCATAGCTACCTTAATTCTTTAATTAAACATGAAATTATACATTTAGAAAAGAAAACAATCTTTAATATTACTAGAATAGAAAACAAATAAAAAAATCTAAAAAGTAAAAGAGTAATTTTCAGGTCTTTTGTGCAATTTCAAAACGATCCATTACTACAGACACCTGAAGCTGGGTGAAAAGCAGACAAGATTCACAAATGCCAAGTTGCCTCCCTGTCTCGCCCCATTTCATACACATGATTGAGTCAGGTAAAAGAGAAGAGCCGTGCAAGACTACTGCCCTGACCATCCTTGCTACTCCTCCCAGCAGACAGTCAGATCGGACCGAAGTACGCATTCATCTTACACGTGGACACCAAAATCACTTTAGCTGTGTAATAAAGTTTTCAAATAATGACCCTAGGCAAAGCGAGTTTAATCTAATACACTTTATAAAGCTAACAAAAATTAACCTTATGAAAATGACTTTCGTTTTACATGCAGATAGTTAAAATAATTAGTACCTTCATGAAAATGGCTTTCTTTCTAAATGCAGATACTGCTATGCAACATATGATTCTAATTGAATATTGACCTGTAGTTTAAGTTAGCTTTAAGTTTTAATTCAAAGTTGATATATAACTCCTAACAACAAACTTAGGTCTACAACCTATACCCCAAAAAATTTGCAACATTTCTAAAAATATGAGTTGTTCTTATACACATATAACATTAAAGTCAACCCCACTACATACTATCCTCAGATTAAAATCCTTCAATATACTATCTTCAGAATATAATCCCTTACTACAGTATACTATATATAAACCCTTGATATACTATCACAATCTTATAATTATCTATAATACACTATCTTATAATCTCTTACCTAACTTTCCACTGCTAATAATCCCTTACAATACTACCACGAACATATATTTCCTAAGGTATCCTCAGCCAATAATCAAAGATGATTATTTATTACGTATTCTACTCAGGTTCTGTGCAACTTAATATATTTAATGCAATATACGGTTAAATAGTTACGATCTAGCAATTTTTAGTAATTAGAATAATTTGTTACTTTTGGATTTTGTTTTCAACAGACTTTAAATTTACCCGACTTTTATTTTGAAATGCCTTCTTAAAGTTACCAGGATGAACTAAAACACAAGAGACAGACAAACTATTAGAGATCACGTTTGCGGAGTACGGTATTCTCTACTGAAAACAGGCACAAGATGAACACATTAAATAAAAGATATTTTTTTTATCTTTGTTCGGAACACAACCGTCTCTGAACTCCTAAAGACCTTTCAATTAAAGGTAGTTGAAATAACCAATGAAGGCAAATATATCTTTAGATTATCAAGTACTTAATTATATATAATACCCAGCAGTTTACCTATATAATTACATTTGATGATAATGAAGTCATTATGCGTTTTAGTTCCGATTAAAGAAAAAACTAGACCGTTTACGTAATAAAAAATCACAGGGCCAGGAATTGCAACTTTTATACAAGTTAATTATTTTTTTATGAAAGTATATACTTATAAAAAACGAAGCATCAAACTCAAATCTCTCTAAACAGAAAACCGAATTTTAATCTTCTATCATTTATAACTCGGTGACTTTATAAAGACTGAAATTTGCTCCTTCGATAGTTCAAGAAATCATATAATTAATACCTCAAAGATCTAAAATTGAGAAAAGAATTTGCTCTTTAAAGATTTTTTTTATATATAAATTCATATAAAAAATAAATTTAAAAGTTAAATGCATAATTATCTCAAAAGAATCTTTAATATTTAGGCATATAATAGAATTTGAAGTAATTATTTAGTCTAATAATTTTTAAGATTATAGCACGAGCTATTCCAAAAACTTAAATTATATATTTTTTTTTATATAAATTCATATGAAAACTAAACATATAAGTTAAATACATAGTTATCGAAAAAAATCTTTAATATTGAGGCATATACTAAAACTTGAAGTGATTTTATTAGTCTAATACACTTTTTAAGGTTATAGCACGAGCTATTTCAGAAAATCAAAGTAGAATAATTTCATATGCTCGTCTTATTGAAGCAGAGGAGTCTCCTTTCTTGGAAAATACTATTTTGAAGAAGAGAGTCTGAAGCTTTTCAATGGGCTGACTGACTGGGTGTTATAATTTCTAAATGGATAGAGGATATTTTTTCACGTATTCACATAGTTAAATGAAATTTCTTCAGAAGCTAAGCTATGTAAATTATAATGCTAAAACCACCCTAATTCTACATAAAGAAACATGCAATCCTAATTCGTACCCATCTATATAAAAAAGCTGTAACTAAAAACCTTTCAGTCTGAAATCTTTAATCAGGAAACACTGCCAACAGAAACTTAATTCCCAATTCCCTCTTCCCCCTTGGGACATGATCTATTGAAGGGAAATAAGGCAAAAGAACGACCTAACTTCTCCATAACATTCTCACATCAATCATTCACTACTAGCATAACAATTCCCCATTCCTTGCTGTGTAATTCATAACACTTTCATAGTACAAGGTCCTAACATGTAATATTTGCAAATTCATATCATAATTAAATCAGACACTGAAAACATGGATCAAAATTTAATTGGTTTTAATCTTTTAGCTATACCATTGATCCTTAAATAACCATCCTAGAGAGTAAAAGTAGCTTGAAAACAATTGATTTAGTTACCAATAAAGAATTTAAGAATAAACATTATTCGAAGGGGAATCCTATCAGTCTTTAGGAGGGATATTGGATTGAATTTAGGAATATAGCAAAGAACTTCGGCTTGTGAGGCCTTTTAGCACCCAAGTGCATCAGGGGATAAATTCTGAAGGTGCACTTTGAAGTAAAAGTTATAAGAGCTTAGACGGTAGGAGGGAAGGATGAAGGAAGGAAAGGAGGTAAAAATGGATGAATGAAGGCAGGGAAGGAGGTAAAGATGGAAGGATGAAGACAGGAGAGGAGTTAAGATGGAAGAATGAAGGTAGGAGAGGAGATAAAGATAGAAGAATGAAGGAAGGAAAGGAAGCAAATATGGTAGAATGAAGGCAGGAGAGGAGGTAAAGATGGTAGAATGAAGACAGGAGAGGAGGTAAAGATGGATGAATGAAGGCAGGAGAGGAGGTAAAGATGGAAGAATGAAGGTAGGAGAGGAGATAAAGATAGAAGAATGAAGGAAGGAAAGGAAGTAAAGATGGCAGAATGAAGGCAGGAAAGGAGGTAAAGATGGAAGGATGAAGGCAGGAGAGGTGGTAAAGATGGAAGAATGAAGACAGGACAGGAGGTATAGATGGGAGAATGAAGGCAGGAAAGGAGGTAAAGATGGAAGGATGAAGGTAGGAGAGGAGGTAAAGATGGAAGAATGAAGACAGGACAGGAGGTATAGATGGGAGAATGAAGGCAGAAAAGGAGGTAAAGATGGAAGGATGAAGGTAGGAGAGGAGGTAAAGATGGAAGAATGAAGGCATGAGAGGAGGTAAAGATGGAAGAATGAAGGCAGGAAAGGAGGTAAAGATGGAAGAATGAAGGAAGGAAAGGAAGTAAAGATGGAAGAATGAAGGCAGGAGAGGAGGTAAATATAGAAGAATGAAGGCAGGAGAGGAGGTAAAGATGGATGAATGAAGGCAGGAGAGGAGGTAAAGATGGAAGAATGAAGGCAGGAGAGGAGGTAAAGATGGAAGAATAAAGGAAGGAGAGGAGGTAAAGATGGAAGAATAAAGGAAGGAGAGGAGGTAAAGATGGAAGAATAAAGGAAGGAGAGGAGGTAAAGATGGAAGAATGAAGGCATGAGAGGAGGTAAAGATGGAAGAATAAAGGAAGGAGAGGAGGTAAAGATGGAAGAATAAAGGAAGGAGAGGAGGTAAAGATGGAAGAATAAAGGAAGGAGAGGAGGTAAAGATGGAAGAATGAAGGCATGAGAGGAGGTAAAGATGGAAGAATGAAGGCAGGGCAGGAGGTATAGATGGAAGAATGGAGGCAGAAGAGGAGGTAAAGTTGAAGGCTTTAAAACTAGTGGAGCTACAGTAGAGTCTGAAGGAAAGCTCTCAAGACAGTTAGGTAACACCTACAGAGGATCCTGTGAGGTGCACTGATGGCATTACCTCATTCTGGTTTGAGAGAGAGAGAGAGAGAGAGAGAGAGAGAGAGAGAGAGAGAGAGAGAGAGAGAGAGAGAGAGAGAGAGAGAGAGAGAGAGAGAGAGCGAGTTATCCTATTTCACTGCGTCGTGGAAAAAAGTAACAGTAAGGCAGCAAGGTTATACAATGAGTATCTTCGTTACTTATGCAACTTCATCAGTTATCTTTAATCTAATCTTATAATTATCAATTTAATACTGAAACTAGACTAGCCCGAGTGATTTTTGACATTACCTTAAGAACAATAACTAGAAAAATGGAATCCAATCTTGGATACATAAATAATTACTTCGTTTTGGGCAAAATTTAAACCTTAAAAAATATTGAAAAATATAATCTAAAATTGCTCACTTCGTTTATGTCAATATTCAAATCATTAGAGATATCGAAAAACAACTTTTGATATTGTACTATGACATTTTATACTGTTAAAATCCAGTTGACTTTGTACTTAATACACGAAAACCTTAGGAGATTTTTGTCAACAATTTATAAACCTATTCTTCATACCAAAGCAGTTTTCCCACCCTTGAACTACACAAACACATACAAACATACACATACACACATCTGGACGGCTTTCACATCAGTGACTAAGATATTCAAAAACTTATTACACAATTTATGTAAAATGATTAAAAGTGTGATTTATCCCTTCTTTATGTCATGGGCCCAAACGAGACGAGACAAGAAACAAAATGGAATTTCTGAACCGAGCTGTGCACCTTTTCAGAGAGCCCAGGTATCTCGCCATAATAGAAAGTTCTGAAATGCAAGACTTCAAAATGACCCTCCTACCAAAGTCCTTGAAACACTTACGTTAAGTACACTTATCATGAAACTTTAACATTTATATTATACTTGAACTGGAAGTTTTTAGGAAATATTTGGAAATGACAATTAACACTGATTACACATGAACTTCAAAGAGAGCATAAACATGTCTGAAGCACATTGAATCACAATCCTTTTACAATAGAGACCTTCCACTACTTACATTACACAATTCATAACATATTTGATATTTATGTCATTGATATAAGTGCATAAGACTTTGCAAAAAATGAAAATAATAGTACCAAAACCTGTGCATTTGACATTATAACCTCTTACAATACAAGTTTCTTAAATATTCTGAAATAATTGACTTGAATAAGATATTATATATCAAATTTTAAAATCTGATAAATCATTACAAATTTAAAGAATTTGAGGCTTTTGAGCAAATTAATAATGGCATAACACAGCCAGAATTTTTCATGACTTTAGCTGTCAGGATAAAAACTACACTGACAAGACAGCTGAATCAACAAGCAGAATAAAGTCCAATATGTTTACCAGTACAGGCTGTCAGCCTTTGACAAGTAAATATATTCAAACTAACACATTTAGCTACCGCTCTCAAGACACCAGTAAAAGAATGAACAAGTTCTGTACATGGGGAATAAAATAACAGTCCACAAGAACAAGTGATTACTCTAGTTAAGATCAGGATCTACCTCATGGACCCTGTAGCCCATTCTATAATGAGGAATAAATTGGCAAATGCTGATGCTTAAAGAGGAGGGGGGCAGTGGGAGACACATCAGCCATATGAGGCGAGAGTCTTTAGGTTTTTATAACATTTCCAATTTTTGGGATAAGGAAGGATCAAGGATGGGGAGTGGGAGATCTGAAATTGGAGGTGAGCATCAGGTACAATTAAAAGAGAACTTCTTTACAATTTAACCCTGGAAAAAGTGTACAAAATCCCCCTTTACTTTAACAATTAGCAAGTCATTCTTCAAGGTATATTCATGTAGACTTAAGAGAGAGAGAGAGAGAGAGAGAGAGAGAGAGAGAGAGAGAGAGAGAGAGAGAGAGAGAGAGAGAGAGAGAGAGAGAGAGACTAAGTGTAAGTGCAGGTATGGTCAGAAGGAACATGTACGTGTAGGTAGGGTCAAAAGGAACGTGTAAATGTAGGTAGGGTCAAAAGGAACGTGTAAATGTAGGTAGGATCAGATGGTATGTGTAAGTGCAGGTAGGAACAGAAGGAAAGTGCAAGTGCAGGTAGAGTTAGAAGGAACGTGTAAGTGCAGGTAGGGTCAACAGAAACGTGCAAGTGCAGGTAGGGTCAGAGGGAATGTGTAAGTGTAGGTAGGGTCAGAAGGAACGTGTAAGTGTAGGTAGGGTCAGAAGGAACGTGTAAGTGTAGGTAGGGTCAGAAGGAACGTGTAAGTGCAAGTAGGGTCAGAAGGAATGTGCAAGTACAGGTAAGGTCAGAATGAACGTGCAATTGCAGGTAGGATTAGAAGGAATTTGCAAGTGCAGATAGGGTCATAAGGAACGTGTAAGAGCAGGTAGGGTTAGAAGGAACGTGTAAGTGCAGATAGGGTCAGAAGAAACGTGTAAGAGCAGGTAGGGTTAGAAGGAACGTGTAAGTGCAGATAGGGTCAGAAGAAACGTGTAAGAGCAGGTAAGGTCAGAAGAAACGTGTAAGAGCAGGTAGGGTTAAAAGAAACGTGTAAGAGCAGGTAGGGTTAGAAGGAACGTGTAAGTGCAGATAGGCTCTGCACTTACGTAGATCATAAGGAACGTGTAAGTGTAGGTGGGTTAGAAGGAACATATAAGTGCATGTAGGATCAGAAGGAACGTGGTAAGTGCAGGTTTGGTCCGAAGGAACGTTTCAAAGACCTACAATAGGAAGCCGGAGGTAGCCTATACTGATGGCACTACGCTACTACTGAGATAATATATCTTATTCGATATCTAGTCTTTCAATAACATAAATCCTATGACATTTACTCTCCCCAGCAGATGTGTAATTATATTCTTGTGCAATGGACGTTCACTGAACTATATTCTATGACTTTCTTTGACATTTAATCTATTACGTTAACTAGCCTCTCCATTATTTATTTGGAGAGAGAGAGAGAGAGAGAGAGAGAGAGAGAGAGAGAGAGAGAGAGAGAGAGAGAGAGAGAGAGACCCAACAGTTGGAAGGAAGTAAAAAATGTCAAAGGGAAGGTTAGCATTGGGGCAAAATTTGACTAATATTTAAGAATTATTCACACATTAAAGTATACAAAATGGAAGATACTAAACCATTCCTTATCTATAACATAAATAAAAAAAAATATTCTAGTTTGTTTTCATCCTTAAAAAACATAAAATTTTAAAAGTCGAATACATTATTTTTGATAAAAGGAGATCAAAAGTTAGTTACTGTACAAAGTTTTCCTTAGCAATGCACAAGAAATTTAAAGAATATTAAGCTCTTTAATATATTCTTATTTAAGAAACAAAAGGGGTTAAAGCAAATTTCTCGCCAGTTTTACGATCGTTTGGCAGACAGCATAGGAAGAAAAACTTGGGTGCTACATGTTAGAAACATACCTTGAATTGCATTGATACAGAAGTTCTCTTTTAAACTAATATCACCAAAACTAAAAGAAAATTATTAGAAATTTGTATAAAACTCATAACAAAGACTCTGTCAATTAAATCTGAATTAACAGAGCAATGCCAGATAACTATATGACAAAAAATTGACAAGAAAATTGGAACTCTTGAAAACAAGAGTGATTGAAAAAAAATGAGACGAGGAATTACTTGAATAGAAACAAGAAAACAATGAGTGACATAAAACAGTCAAACAAATGAGTGCACAAAATAGCTCCTTAGACCAATGTGTGTAGAGGATAAGTCCATACCCAAAAGATTGCTCTAAATAATTCCAGTCAATATAGTGTTCCAAATAACTTGCAGAATAAGGAATGTCCTAGATAACGTCATTATCCAAACAAAGCCCAAGACAACTCCATAGAAGTGTTCTGAATAACACTAAAGACGAAAGTGTCTAGAATAACTTCCAAGACCAAAAAAAAAGCTCATGAATAACTGAATGTAAAAAGGAATGATGAACAAATAATTCCATAGAGAAAATTATATCCTGAATAAACCAGTGTATGCTACAAATAATCCTTCAAAGGAGGTTTAAAGGCCACTCCTGAATGTCAAATGCAAGGGACAGTGGCATCGCCCTAGCAAGCAGGACAATGCCCTTGAGACTGACCACAAATTATATGATCAGTAACCAAGCCCCCTCTCCACCGAAGCTAGGACTAGCAGGGGCCAGGCAATGGCTGCTGATGACTCAGCAGATACACCTATAGGCTCCCCCAAAGATAACCAGATTTCATGTAGGCCTAGATTATCATGTTTCAGGACTTGATTACGAATACATTTTCAAGCAAGAAAATTTTTAACTGCTTAGAAACGCTGAAATTTACAAGTCATCAAACCATCAACAATTAACCAATCACAAAATATCAACCTACAACATGATTATTATTATTATTATTATTATTATTATTATTATTATTATTAAATGCTAAGCTATAACCCTAGTTGGAAAGGAAGGATACTATAAGTCCAGGGGCCCCAACAGGGAAAATAGCCCAAGGAGGAAAGAAAACAAGGAAAAATGAAATATTTTAAGAATAGTAACAACATTAAAATAAATCCGTGGAAAAAGACTTCAGATGACTTTTGTTAAAGTATCCTACTTTAGATTTTGTTAAAATATCCGACTATAGATTCTCTGAGATTTTTTTTTTTTTTTTTTTTTGGATGGAACTTCCATATGCTGCATTATCAGATAATAGCAACATAAACTTGATAGGGTATCAAAGTTTACCAATGTTCCTCCAAACCAGTCAATTAACATGAAATAGGAATTATGATATAACCATGTGCAGTACACCAGATTATTCAACAGCAGCAGGCTTCACATCAAATAGAACAGGGAAAGTGGAACTAAATCAACGCTGCTGAAAATTGGTTATTCACAAAAAAGTAGCACCTAAGTAGAGAACTCCAAAACACCATAACAATCGTTCATAGGTTTTATGTCATTAAGGTGCATATGGCGTGTTCCAATTAAAGACAAAGCTTAATGACCAGCAAATATTTACAGAATAGGAAGGCCTAATGGATAATAAGGAAAGGAACAAAGCCTTAGGATATCATAAGCTCTAAACACGGGATAAAACACGAGGAATTGTGAAGTAGCTTTCCAGTCTATCAACCTTAATTAATTATCCACAGGTACCGCAAGAGCACTGTATCATAGAAATGCACCAGAAAATATAAGTACAATTTATTGTTAATTTGTTCTCTTCATTTATTTATTTCCTTATTTCCTTTCCTCACTGGGCTATTTTTCCCTGTTGGAGCCCCTGGGCTTATAGCATCTTGCTTTTCCAACTAGTGTTGTAGCTTGGATAGTAATAATAATAATAACAATTAAAGAAAAGCTCTTCACCAAGTAGAACCTCACTCAATTAAGAATGTGGTCATCAGTTGAACTTGATGTCACAAGAATATATCAAGAAGAGTCAAATAGAAATACACCAAAGAATAGAAGTACAATTAAAGAAAAGCTCTTAACCAAGTAGAATCTCATTCAATTAAGAATGTGGTCATCAGTTGAACTTCATGTCACAAGAATATATTAAGAAGAGTCAAATAGAAATACACCAAAGAATAGAAGTACAATTAAAGAAAGGCTCTTCACCAAGTAGAATCTCACTCAATTAAGAATGTGGTCATCAGCTGAACTTGATGTCACAAGAATACATTAAGAGTCAAATAGAAATACACCAAAGAATAGAAGTACAATTAAAGAAAGCTCTTCACCAAGTAGAATTCCACTCAATTAAGAATGTGGTCATCAGAAGAACTTGATATCACAAGAATATATTAAGAAGAGTCAAATAGAAATACACCAAAGAATAGAAGTACAATTAAAGAAAAGCTCTTCACCAAGTAGAGCCTCACTCAATTAAGAATGTGGTCATCAGTTGAACTTGATGTCACAAGAATACATTAAGAGTCTAATAGAAATACACCAAAGAATAGAAGTACAATTAAAGAAAAGCTCTTCACCAAGTAGAATCTCACTCAGTTAAGAATGTGGTCATCAGTTGAACTTGATGTCACAAGAATATATTAAGAAGAGTCAAATAGAAATACACTAAAGAATAGAAGTACAATTAAAGAAAAGCTCTTCACCAAGTAGAACCTCACTCAATTAAGAATGTGGTCATCAGTTGAACTTGATGTCACAAGAATACATTAAGAGTCAAATAGAAATACACCAAAGAATAGAAGTACAATTAAAGAAAGCTCTTCACCAAGTAGAATTCCACTCAATTAAGAATGTGGTCATCAGAAGAACTTGATATCACAAGAATATATTAAGAAGAGTCAAATAGAAATACACCAAAGAATAGAAGTACAATTAAAGAAAAGCTCTTCACCAAGTAGAGCCTCACTCAATTAAGAATGTGGTCATCAGTTGAACTTGATGTCACAAGAATACATTAAGAGTCAAATAGAAATACACCAAAGAATAGAAGTACAATTAAAGAAAGCTCTTCACCAAGTAGAATCTCACTCAGTTAAGAATGTGGTCATCAGTTGAACTTGATGTCACAAGAATATATTAAGTAGAGTCAAATAAAAATACACCAAAGAATAGAAGTACAATTAAAGAAAAGCTCTTCACCAAGTAGAATCTCACTCAGTTAAGAATGTGGTCATCAGTTGAACTTGATGTCACAAGAATATATTAAGTAGAGTCAAATAAAAATACACCAAAGAATAGAAGTACAATTAAAGAAAAGCTCTTCACCAAGTAGAATCTCACTCAGTTAAGAATGTGGTCATCAGTTGAACTTGATGTCACAAGAATGTATTAAGAAGAGTCAAATAGAAATACACCAAAGAATAGAAGTACAATTAAAGAAAAACTCTTCATCAAGTAGAATCTCACTCAATTAAGAATGTGGTCATCAGTTGAACTTGATGTCACAAGAATATATTAAGAGTAGTAAAATAGAAATACACCAAAGAATAGAAGTACAATTAAAGAAAAGCTCTTCACCAAGTAGAATCTCGCTCAGTTAAGAATGTAAGAATGTGGTCATCAGTTGAACTTGATGTCACAAGAATATATTAAGAAGAGTCAAATAGAAATACACCAAAGAATAGAAGTACAATTAAAGAAAAGCTCTTCACCAAGTAGAATCTCACTCAATTAAGAATGAGGTCATCAGTTGAACTTGATGTCACAAGAATATATTAAGAAGAGTCAAATAGAAATACACCAAAGAATAGAAGTGCAATTAAAGAAAAGCTCTTCACCAAATAGAATCTCACTCAATTAAGAATGTGGTCATCAGCTGAACTTGATGTCACAAGAATATATTAAGAGTCAAATAGAAATACACCAAAGAATAGAAGTACAATTAAAGAAAAGCTCTTCACCAAGTAGAATCTCACTCAGTTAAGAATGTGGTCATCAGTTGAACTTGATGTCACAAGAATATATTAAGAATAGTCAAATCAAATAAAAATCATGTGGCACACAACTGAAAACAATACAACCTTTTTCTATACCACTCGTGAAACGAGATATTACCAACAATATTATACCACGTTTAAACACGAACAAAATATTATAAAGTACAATTTTCTGTTGATGACAATACATTAGAGTGAGACTTAATAAGGAGGCATCTAGTGAATTTAGTATGGCACACAAAAAAAAAAAAAAAAAAAAAAAAAAAATTGAGGTCGAAGTTGCTAACGTGGTGATTTAAGTGATATTACAAATTGCAAATAAAGTATAACTCAATTCTAAGCTCTTTTGTTGACTGATTTAAATTGATAAATAGCAGAAGCATTTACAATAGTTAATAATGAATCATAATGTAAAAAGCAAACTATATTGCACAGACAGCAACCGATTTCAAGATTTATAGAAAAATATTAGCTTTGCAGTTGAATTCTAAAAGCAAACTTCAACAAATTGACTATGCAATATTAAGGTACTTGGAGCCTCATTGTAAACAGATATACAGAAGCATTTTGAGAATTATTAATTCTCCCCACACCTAAAACCAAGGAGAGTATTTCATTTTCTTGAAGTCACTGATCCCAAATTCCTCGTGCAGAGAACAGAAGTTTTCATGTAATTAATGGACATCTCAATTAGATTTGCCACCAGTCATTTGTTAATCTCAAGCCTGAGACCAACAGTATCCTAGAAAAAAATATATGAATTATTCCTCTAATAATTTAGGACAAACTGAAATGAAACATAAAATAAATTATATCATATGAAAACTGATATTAGATTAGATTATAGCGTCCCCCCCCAAAAAAAAAATGGTATTTTCATCATAAAATAAATTTTGGAACATACTTACCCGGTAGTTATATATATAGCTTACGTCCCTGACGTCACGGCAGAAAATTCAAAACTCGCGCCAATCGCCGATTGGATAGCCAGGTGTACCACCCCTGCACCCTAGCGAGGTACCTAGGAACCATTCCAGGAGCCCTCATATATTCCATGCCTCTAGTCTCTTAGAGGGGAGGAGGGTGGGGATTTAATTATATATAACTACCGGGTAAGTATGTTCAAACATTTATTTTATAATGAAAATACCATTTTTAAACATAGGACGTACCCGGTAGTTATATATATATAGCTGATTAACACCTTTGATGGAGGGTTAGAGACAGCCAATATATTTGGAATTCTGCTTAAGAGTTAATTAAAACAAACTTAAGGGTTTGTACCTGATAAGGAAGCTGACTTCAATTATCCTCTGCCTCATTATGTCTGCTAGCCTTATGAGATCCAGCGATCCTCCCATGGGGCTGAAGATCTCTTAGGGACTGTCAAATCGGTGTATATACCTCATTGTGACAGAACCTCTTCCAATAACCAGTTCCGGGCACTCTTCGAGGAACAAAATTAGCCACCTGACTAATATCAATGATTGTGGAAGACTGACACAATCTCCACAAACAACCATAAAAACAGATAAAAGTTCCAAGAGAAGAAAAGGTTATTGGGATTATGGGAACGTAGTGGTGGATCCTTCACCCACTACTGCACTTGCTGCTACGAATGGACCCAAAGTGTAGCAGTCCTCGTAACAAGTCTGAACACTTTTTAAATAATGTGAAGCAAACACAGATTTGCTCCTCCAAAAGGTTGTGTCCATTATGCTTTGCAACGATCTATTCTGTCTGAATGCTACTAACATTGCTACGGCTCTGACTTTGTGAGTCTTAACCTTTAGAAGCTCAAGGTCTGATTCATTACAATGTGCATGAGCTTCTTTAATCAAGAGCCTGATAAAAAAGGACATGGCAAATTTTGACATCTGTAACGTGGGCTTTTTGACTGAGCACCATAGAGCTTCCGAATTGCCTCGTAAATCTTATGTTCTGACCAGGTAGAACCTCAGAGCTCTTACTGGGCATAGGACTCTTTCCAACTCCTCGCCAACTAAATCCGAAAGATTTGGAATCTCAAAAGCCTTGGGCCAAGGTGTAAAAGGGCGTTCAATTTTGTCGAGAAAGCCTAGCTGTAAGGAACAGAAAGCCTTATCATCTCGAAAACCAACGTTTTTGCTAAAGGCATGGATTTCGCTAACTCTTTTGGCTGTTGCGAGACTAGCCAAAAACAGAGTCTTCGTAGTAAGGTACTTCAAGGAAAGTGAACCTAAGGGCTCAAATCTGTCACTCATAAGAAACTTTAAAACAATATCCAGATTCCAAGCTGGTGAATCTTGGTGCCATAGCTTTGTAGTATCAAAGGATTTAAGAAGTTCTTGCAGATCCTTATTGTTTGAAAGGTCCAGGTTTCTGTGCCTGAATATGGTCGCTAACATACTCCTGTATCCCTTAATAGTCGTGGAAGAAAAGTTGCGCTTCCTTCGAAGGTGGAGCAGGAAGTCTGCAATTTTGAGCTACAGAGGTACTGGATGAGGAAACTGAGTTGACTCTACACCACTCTCTAAAAACCTCCCACTTGGATTGATGAAACTTGATAGTTGATGTTCTTCTTGCTCTTGCAATGGCTTGAGCTGCCTCCTTCGAAAAACCTCTGGCTCTAGTGAGTTTTTCGATAGTCTGAAGGCAGTCAGCTAAAGAACTTGGAGATTTTGATGGAATCTTTCCAAGTGAGGTGGTTTGAGTAAATCTATTCTTAATGGAAGGCTTCTTGGAGTGTCTACCATCCATTCCAGTACCTCTGTGAACCATTTTCTTGAGGGCCAAAAGGGGGCCACTAGGGTCATTCTGGTCCCTTCGGTTGCTACAAACTTTAGTACCACTTTGTACAGGATCTTGTATGGTAGAAAAGTGTACGTGTCTAGATTGGTCCAATGCAACAGAAACGCATCTATCTGGACTACTTCTAGATCCGGTACTGAAGAGCAATACGCTTCTAACCTCTTTGCTTTTGATGTTGCAAAGAGGTCTATGCATGGTCGACCCCAAAGTCTCCACAGACTCTTGCATAGTTGTTGATGGAGCGTCCACTCTGTGGACAGGATCTGACCTCTTCTGCTGAGGCTGTCTGCCGTTACGTTCTTCTCTCCTTGGATGAACCTTGTCATCAGGACCACATTCCTCTCCTTTGCCCACAAAAGGAGATTCTTCGCAGTTTCGTACAGAGATATCGAGTGAGTTCTTCCCCCTTGTTTGGCAATGTAAGCTAATCCCGTCGTGTTGTCGGCATTGACTTGTACCACTTTGTTTAGAACTGACTCTTAGAAAGTTTTGAGGGCTAACAGGACTGCCAACAATTCTTTCTGATTGATATGGAAGTTCTTCTTGGTCTCTGACCACAGCCCCGAAACTTTCAACTTGTTCAGAGTTGCTCCCCACCTCGAGTCCGAGGCGTCGGAACATAACACAAGGTCTGGGTTCTTTTGAGTTAAGTCGAGACCTTCTTGGAACTTGTCTGGTTTGTCCCACCACCGAAGGCAGTTTCTGATGGATTCCGTAATTGGAATGCTCATTGCCTCTAGGTCCTTCTCCTTGTTCCAATGGTGATTGAGGTGGAATTGGAGAAGACGAAGGTTCAGTCTTCCTAGGGGAACAAACTGTTCTAAGGAGTAGAGGGTTCCTACTAGACTCATCCACTTCCTCGCTGAACACATGCTTTTCCTTAGAAAAGATCGGACTTTCAAACTGGCTTGGTCCATCCTTAAAGGAGACGGAAAAGCCCGAAAAATCCGACTCCGAATCGTCATTCCCAAATAAAGAATCTCTTGTGATGGAATCAAGAGAGACTTTTCCTTGTGAACAAGAAGACCCAGTTCTTTCGTAAGGCTCAAAGTTGTCTGGAGATCCTTCAGGCAGTGATCGTATGAGTGAGCTCTGAGAAGCCAATCGTCGAGATACAGGGAGGCTCTGATGCCCCTTGAGTGGAGGATCATTGCTACGTTGAGCATGAGTTTCGTAAATATTTGCGGTGCTGTGCTGAGGCCGAAACATAGGGCTCGAAATTGAAAAACTTCGCCCCTGAATACGAATCTTAGATAAGGCCTGGGATGTGAAAATAGGCATCCTGGAGGTCTAATGAGACCATCCAGTCACCTTTCCTTACTGCATCAAGAACTGATTTCAAAGTCTCCATTGAGAACTTCGTTTTCTAGATGAACTTGTTCAATGCACTTAAGTCCAGGACTGGACGCCATCCCCCCTGAGTTCTTGGGTACCAGGAACAGGCGGTTGTAAAAGCCTGGAGAACATATGTCCTATACTCTTTCTATGGCCCCTTCTCCAACATTAGAGACACTTGAATAATTAATGCTTGTCTCTTTGCCTCCTCTCTGTATCTGGGAGAGAGATCCACTGGAGCTAAGACCAAAGGAGGGTTCCCTCTAAAGGGGATTTTGTAACCCTCCTTCAAGATCTGTATTGACCATTGGTCTGCTCCTCTCTTCTTCCACGCTTGCCAGAAGTTGAGTAGTCTGGCTCCTACTGCCAGAAGGCGAAAGCAGTCTGACTCTGTTTTGCCCTGATCTGAAGCCTCTCCTCTTATTTCTTCTTGCATCGGGTCTGGAGCTACCCCTGCTGGAAGACCTTACTCGAAAGGGCTGGGAGAACTTAGGAAAAGTTGTTTCTTCCTTAGTTTTGCGGCTGGAAAAAGAAGGTGGGAGTACCTTTCTGGCTGTCTTAGAGACCAGGTCTTGAGTAGCCTTTTGGGTTAAAGCAGACGATATTTCCTTTATGAGCTCTTGTGGGAACAGCAAGGGAGAAAGAGGAGCATATATCAACTCGGATTTCTGGAAGGGAGTAACCCCCAGAGACGGAAATGAGCACATCTGATCCCTTTTCTTGAGAATCCCTGCAGAAAAGAGTGCTGCTAATTCATGGGATCTGTCCCGCAATGCCTTATCCATACAGGACATTAAGTGGACTAAGTTAGAGGTATCACCCTCTTTAAAAGTAGCAACTTTTTTACCCAAGGCTCCTAACGTCCAGTACAGGAAGTTAAAAACTTCGAAGGCTCTAAATATGCCCTTAAGCAGATGATCCAGCTCCGAGGTAGACCAGAAAATCTTGGTCTTCCTCATGGCCGACTGACGAGGAGCGTCTACAAGACTCGAGAAATCTCCCTTGGCAGAGGCAGGTATCCCCAAGCCGAGAACTTCTCCTGTCTCGTACCAGATACTAGACCTAGATGCTAGTCTAGATGGAGGAAATATGAAAGCCGCTTTCCCTAGGTATTTCTTGGACTGCATCCAGTCACCCATCAGTCTTAGAGCCCTCTTAGAAGACCGTGACAAGACAATCTTGTTAAACCGAGACTTCTTTGAAGCCTTCCCAAGAGTAAATTCGGAAGGTGGAGAACGTGGAGCAACGGGTACAAAAAAGTCTGTGATTTCCTCAGTGAAAACTTTCATAAGTTTTTTCAAATCTACTGAAGGACGAAATGAAATAGAGTCTTCATCTTCTGAAACTTCCTCAAACTCAACAGGAGAAAGCTGACCCTCAATGTCCTTCTCTGGTAAAGCTCCAACGGGAGCAACACCGTTGAGAACCGTGTCCTTCCCATGAAGATCCTGAGTTTCGACAGCAACCGAAACTGGATCATCACGTCTGTCGCCAAGCGGACGTGTCGCTTGACGCTCATCCAAACGCTCGCGATCAACGCAATCGGAACTAACATGTTCCTGAATATGATCTCTGTTAAAATCAGAGTCATCCTGAAGAGCCTAGGACTCATCATCATAATCAAGACTCACTTCTAAATCACCAGTAACAGGGGAAGAAGCAGGTCGCTCAGGGTCGTGTTCTGAAAAACGTTTGACGTCGCTTCCTGACAAGTGCTCAGTGCCGCGTACTGCTTGCCGCTCGACGACCTATTTGGCTGCTTGTCGCCCGACAACACGTCCTGGAGGACGTTCACTATTGAGTTTTGAAGAGCGGTTGACATCCTGAGAACTAGGACGTTCGACAGCTTGTTTAGCAGGACGTTCAATGTCTCGTTTTGTAGGACATTCGAGCTCAAGAACCACTGTACGCTTAACACCACATTCGGAAACACGTTCTACAGGACATTTCACGTAGCGTTGAGCAGACCACTCGCTGTCTCGAGCCTGACAATAACTGTCACGTCTGTCAGCTTGAGGCTTGTCACTACAATGGTATGTCTGACGTTTGTGTACACGAACAAGCTCACTTTCCTTAAGAAGAACAGTGTTAAGACCTTTCAAAGGAGAGACGAAAATGAGATCATCATTCAGAGCCTCTTGACTGATAGCCTTACGCCACCTGGCGTCCAGGAGAGGGGCTTCCTGAAGTTCAGGATCCAGGACTGCTACTCTCTTACTGATCAGGGCTTGGTAATTTTGCATGAAAGAAAGAGAGCCTTTGTTGCATCTCTTGTAGCATGTTCAAATTAGGATCTATTCGTTGTGATATCGGTGACGACACCACAACGTTCTCCTCACCACTCATAAGGCGTTCAGAACGTCTGGATGGTGAAAACCAGTCTGACGGCTGAGGGGGAGCATGAACCGAGGTTAAGCCTGGTTCTGACAACTGCTTAGCAGGATCCTTGGCAGAGTCCGACATTCTAGCAGGACATTTAGTAGGAGAGCTCTCAAATGAAGATAAAATTCGCTCTGGACTATCCCAATGGCTACAGCCAGGCCGCGATGTGCTAGGAGGACGTTGGTTGGCCTTATCAAAGGTCCTCTTAAGAGGTCTGGAAGTTAGCCGCCAGCCTCTTTTAGGTATTGCGTCATCCGAAGGCGACGAAAACAACTTAGCCTCACCTTTCCTATGGTGAGGGTGAACGTCCTGGGAAACGTCAACAGGTACGTTAGAGGGGACGTCTGCTCGTGTTTTAAAGCATCTCATCTCCTTTTGCCGTTCGAGCTTAGAAGAGGTCTAAGACTAGGAGAATGACAGACGCGAGCAGTCGTACCCTCCACAGCACTAAATAACTTCACTGCACTTTTTGCACTTTCACCCTTTAACTGCTTGACGTCGGACATAAGCTGCGTTCTGTTCGCCGCAAGCGATTCCACTTTAGAGCCCAGCGGTTGAATCGCTACCAACATGTTCTTAAGCGTAGGCTCATTAGCAGTTACAGTAGGGAGATCAGAATCTACCACTACAGGGGATGGAATAGGGTCAGTGACATGGGAAAAGGAAAGGTCTTTTGAAGAACGAGAAGAACTTCGTCTTAATCTATCCTTTTGAAGTTTACGCCTATAGCGATCTAACTCAATCCATTCATGCTCTGACAAAAGAACACACTCATCACAACGATCACCCAAATCACAATCTTTACCTTTGCATTTAATGCAGAGTGAATGGGGATCAAGAGAAACTTTAGCCATTCGGGTCTTACGCCCACTCACACACATCCTAAAAGTTATAGGGGGGGTGGCCATTTTGAAAAATTTTAGAGAGAAATCAACGAGCAAGGGTAAAAAATCTCTAAATCCAAACGTATCCAAGAATATCCAATAGCAAAATCAAATAAGCGGGAGTCAACAACCAAAGATTTGTACATCACCAAAGTAAATCAATAAACTGACGAGCGGAATATCCATGTGTCGCCGCTAGCGACGGCAGGGAATATATGAGGGTTCCTGGCTATCCAATCGGCGATTGGCGCGAGTTTTGAATTTTCTGCCGTGACGTCAAGGACGTAAGCTATATATATAACTACCGGGTAAGTCTTATGTTTAAAAATCACTTTCTATAGCTATTCCTTCATTAAAATAAAATAAAAACAAGCATACATCTGTTCAATAGATTCAGCTTATAAAAAGATTCATAGTGATCTAAATGCCTAATTTAGATACTTCATTTTATAAAAGATATTTTATGTGATCTAAATGAATAATTTAGATTTTATACAAACATAGCAGATTTGATTCTTGACTTAAAAATAGTGATCTTAGATAGAGGGGGGTGGGGGGGGGGAACGATGAAGATGGAAACTAGCTTTAATAAATGAAAATTAAGGTTTCAATTGGTATGCAGAAAATTGTCTGAAAATTATAAGAAACGTTTCAAGTAATTGAACAAAACATTTATAATATCTAAAAACTCAAGACTTTTCTAGGTCTATTGATAGAAACAATTATACTTCAGTGCTGTAAGGAAAATTGAAATGTCAATCAAATATACCCTGTTATTGTAATCAATCATCTGGACCTACTTTACACATCAAACAAGGGGTCTTAAGTCAAATCATTTCACGAACAACTTCTATGCAAATGAGAAGTGAAATACTAGACTTACAAATAATCAATATTATTTTTTTGCAAAAATGCTATGAATTTCAATGCAATATTATAGTTACAGTACTTACTTTCCTTTAATTACTTTTACTTTTAGGGGTTTATTTCTCACTCTCCATCAGACACTAGGAGTCTGTTCAGGCGGGCCTTGGTGTGTGAAAATAATTTCTTTCCAGTTAATATTTTGCTCTGTATATTTCCATTTATTCTCTAGCATTTGTATTCAGGCTTAATAGTTTGCAGATCACTATTATAACACTTTCCAAAGAGATAAGTCTTCAGCTTTTTCTTGAAAGCTGCCACATTTTTATTAATTATTAATTATTTTATTAATCTATCAATTTATTAATTATTTGTCGAGTATCATACTACAGGGTTAAGAAATTTTGGCATTCTATAGCCCTAAAACAGTGTTCCAAATCTGACCCTTGAAAGCACACTATCTAACCTTACATTAGCTATAGTAGGTTATCACTAAGACTTTTTGAAAGTTTACATATTTTAGAAGTATTAGTATACCTAGAATGATAGAATGACTCAATAGTATACAGATATAAAACTAATAATGAATAATAATGACAAAATCTATGACCATCTCGCCAAAAAATAATGAAAACAATCTCACTTTTAAGAGAATTTTTGCGATACTGGACTCTTTCAGATAGTTTATGTTCAACACACTGTTGTACACTGTACAAGCTACCATCTATAAATATTCATTACTTACTCAATAACTTAACTGAGGATTAACTTCTGAAAAAAAAAATTAAATAAGGAAAATTTTAACTTATCTTTAAACTTATGTCTGTTAAATCTTACAGCCTCCATCCCTGTTATCGGCTTTGATTTAGTTATGAACCATTTAATCTTGTGTTATCAACGTTCCTTTTGGCTCTATCTCCTTCCTATATCATCAGGGGAATCATGTTGGCCAATAGATTGCTTTTTGTTTACTGGCTTTGGTTTTTGGATTTCAAATTTGCTGGTAAATAAACGAATCTGAAAGAAGAGAAAAATGTATTAACTTCAAATGTTTTCCATTTCAGGTCATAACTTGACTCTTCATAATTAACTTTGATACATATGGTCACTTTTTAGGATTGCCCACTAAAATAACTAGTGTTTTCAATTTCACCTTTAGAGATCAAGTTAAAACACTTTTGAACTTTGAACTTGATGTGATGTTCTTAACAAAAACCTCTTAGCGAAGAACAGTGCCAATAATCAGAGTTCCTATTAAAACAAGAATAAGACAAAGATCAACATGGATATTTATCAGGAACTATAATAGCAGCCAGTTATAGTATGGGATTGGTGATTTCATATCAACCCTATTCTATAAATAATGGTTTTGTGAGTATTATTCCTGATAAGGTTACCAATATCATCATTGTATTAGTAATATTGCATTTGAAGTATTAGGATGTCAATGAAGTTTAAATCTGACAATTAAATAGATGAATAGATAATCCTATTTTTCTAGTAGTCTCGAGTAAGAGTATAACAGATGGAAGATATTGATCTTTTCAAATATTTCAGTGAACTTACTTTTTTTAATTCTCCCCACACCTAAAACCAAGGAGGGTATTTCATTTTCTAGAAGTCACTGATCCAAAATTCCTCGTGCACAGAACATTAGTTTTCTTGTAATTAATGGACATCTCAATTAGATCTGTCACCAGACATTTGCTAATCTCAACCCTGAGACCAACTGTATCCTAAAGAAAAAAAATATGAATTATTCCTCTTTTAATTTAGGACAAACTTAACTGAAACATAAAATGAATTATATCATATGAAAACTGGTATTCGATTGAATTATAGCAAATAAATCTTTCGCTTTTCATAGCTATTCTTTCATGAAAATTAACAAGAAAAGCATACATGGATTCAATAGATTAATTTCATAAAAAAAAAATTATTGTGAGATATAAATTAATGATTTAGATTTTATATAAACATAACAGATTTGATTCTTGACTTTGCTAAAACAAGCGATCTTAGGTAAGGGTGGGATAGAAAATGGAAACTAGCTTTAACAAATGGAAATGAGGGTATCAATTGGTATCCAAAAAATTGTCTGAAAATTATAAGAAACGTTTTAGGTAATTGAACAAGAAGATTTATGATATCTGGAAACTCAAAGACTTTTCTAGGTCAGTTGATAGAAGCAATTACATTTCAATGTAATATCATAGTTATTAATTATTTGTCAAGTATCATACTACAGGGTTAAGAAATTATGGCATTCTATAGCCCTAAAGCAGTGTTCCAAATCTGACCCTTGAAAGCACACTATCTAACCTACATTAGCTACTGTAGGGTATCACTAAGAATTTTTGAGAATTTACATATTTTAGAAGTATTAGTATACATAGAATGATAGAATGACTCAATAGTATACAGAAACAATTATACCTCAGTGCTGAAAGGAAAATTGTAATGTCAATCAAATATACCCTGTTATTGCAATCAATCATCTGGACCTACTTTACACATCAAACAAGGGGTCTTAAGTCAAATCAGTTTACGAATAACTTCTATGCATATGAGAAGTGAAATACTAGACTGACAAATAATCAATATTATTTTTTGCTAAAATGCTATGAATTTCAATGCAATATTATAGTTATTAATTATTTGTCAAGTATCATACTACAGGATTAAGAAATTATGGCATTCTATAGCCCTAAAACAGTGTTCCAAATCTGACCCTTGAAAGCACACCATTTAAACCTTATATTAGCTACTGTGGGGTATCACTAAGACATTTTGAAAATTTACATTTTTGAGAAGTATTAATATATATAGAATGACTCAATAGTATACAGATATAAAACTAATAATGTATAATAATGACCAAATCTATGACCATCTCACCAAAAAATAATGAGAACAATCTCTCTTTTAAGGTAATTTTTGCGATACTGAACTTTTGTACATTGTACAAGCTACCATCCATATATATTCATTACTTACTCAGTAACCGAACTGAGGATAAACTTCTGAAAAAAAAAAAGGATTTAAATAAGAAAAATTTTAGCTTATCTTTAAACTGATGTCTGTTGAATCTTACAGCCTCCATCCCTGTTATCAGCTTTGATTTAGTTATGAACCATTTAATCTTGTGTTATCAACATTCCTTTTGCCTCTATCTCCATCCTATATCATCATGGGAATCATGCTGGCCAATAGATTGATTTTTGTTTACTCTTTTTGGCTTTTGGATTTCAAATACGCAGGTAAATAAACGCATCTGAAAGAAAAGAAAAATATATTAAATCCAAATGTTCTCCCTTTCATGACATAGCCTGACTCTTCATAATTAACTTTGATACATATGGTCACTTTTTAGGATTGCCCACTAAAATAACTAGTACATTCAATTTCACCTTTCAACTTTAAACCTGATGTGATGTTTTCAACAAAAACTACTTAGGGAAGAACAGTGCCAATTATCAGAGTTCCTATTAAAACAAGAATAAGACAAAGATCAGCATGGATATTTATTAGGAACTATAATAGCAGCCAGGTATAATATGAGATTGGTGCTTTCATATCAACCCTATTCTATAAATAATGATTTTGTGAGTATTATTCTTGATAAGGTTACCAATATCACCATTGTATTGGTAATATTGCATTTGAAGTATTAATTAAGATGTGAATGAAGTTTAAATCTGGCAATTATATAGATGAATAGATAATCATATTTTCCTAGTAGTGTCGAGTAAGAGTATAAAAGATGGAATATATTGATCTTTTCAAATATTTAGCTATCAGAAAAATTTCAGTGAACTCGCCTTTTTTAGTACTTGGATTCAAAGTCAGTGAATTATCATTTTCTGAAGGATAGTAGTAAGCCAATTGTAAATAAATTGGTACACTCAGCTACTCTTGGACTTTGCCCAGTCCTTGCTAATGATGGGTTGTCAACTAATCATTTCATGAGACAGCCCAAAAGGCGAGTGGGTAGACAAGAGGTATAAATCTTTTAATGTGCCACAGAGAGATTGTTACAGAATGAGAAGGTTCTAGCTATACCCTGACATCGTGATTTTACCCGGAGTTCCACATGGAGTAGGAGGTGAGGGTGGGGAATATAAATATAATCAATTATTTCCCTCAGCTAAGAGAAGATCGTTTTTTTGTCACCTTCTCTCTACTCGTGTTGAGGAAGAGGAGTTGCATGTGAGGTCGAGTTGTTTGTGTAAATTTAAAGTAGCAATCTCTAATGCTCACTATCTGATACCAAAGAATCCTGGAAAAGAGAACTTGGTTAGCTAGAAGCTTATGGACGAAGGGGCCGAGATCCGTCTCCAGAGTTTGGTATGAACAATGCTAAAGGAGAGCATATGAAGCTCGCTAACGTATTTATCAGAGGCTAAGGTGAGTAAGAAATCCGCTTATGGAAAATTTTTGTGTGAAGTAAGCCTCAATGGTTCAAAGGTGTCCTCTTAAGGGACTGCAAGGCCTTATTAACGTCCGTGGGAGGTGGTCTCACCTCTCTTGGAGGACAGAACTGTTCAAAATTCCATATGAACATGAAGAGCTCCACAGAAGTAGTAATATCAAACCCTTTCAGCTTAAAGACCTAACTTTAAGGATGAGTGATGAGCTCTTACCACTGATACTGAGGTACAGTAAAAATTTGGCTAACCAATTCAGCTAACCATGGCATAGAGACTTTTGGGAGGAGAAAGCTCCCTTCCTCAATCACAGATGATGATCAACTTTCTTTGGCACACTGAAATCGACGATTCCCAAAAATTACCTGACATCTCTCGTGCAACTTTGCATAAAAAGCCTCTAAGAGAAGAGATGCTGGATAACCTCCACACGTGACGCAGCAGGGATTACACTGTACCATGGAATATCTGGACGTGTGGCTGGCATAACAGGTCGGGAAGAGGAGGCAACTCTCTCAGAGTCTCCACAAGTAGAAGTAGAAGGTCCATGTAACATTCTAGTTAAAGCTACTTCAGAGCAACAAGGTCATGCTGAGATTGGGTGTTGCTCGAACTCAATTTAAAGCGCTCCTTATGAGGCAGAATAGTGGAAAAGCATAGACGTCGAGGCCATCCCACCTGTGCTGAAACGGGTCTTTGAGTGCCATCTTTGGGTCTGGATATGGAAAGCAGTAGATCGTGAGCTTATGGTTGTGCAAGTTTGCAAACATGTCTTCTGTCGGCGAAATGACACAAAGTCAGGATCTGTCGCTATTCAAGGACTCAAAAATCTCTCAGACCCAACCACTTGCATCCTTCTGCTCAACTTGTCCATTACTACATTCCATCTACCTGGAATGAAGTGGGCTGTCAATGAAATCGAATCGAGGTCCACTTATTTGAGAGTCTCTATTGCAAGATGGTAAAGTTGCAGCAACATAGTACCTCCTCGTCTGTATATATTGTATATGCCACTACGGTGGTGATGTGTCTCATCAACATGACAGTGTCCTGTTAGAACAGGGAAAATATGCAGGAACACAAGAAAGACCGATTTGAGCTCCAAGATGTTTATAGGGTCTCAGCTTTCCTGTTCAGACCAAAGGCCTGATACCATATGCTGATGGAAGTGAGCTCCCCAATCTTCCTTTGAATCCTCTGTGAGTAATGGGAATTCTGGAGGCTGCGCCAAGACTGGTAAAGCTCTCTGGTTTTACTCATCTGGCCATATGACAAAATTATCACGAAATTACTGTAATGAAAGTACCAGGCACCTTTAGAATGTCGATCATCTTAGCACACTGTCAGTTGCTGTCCTTTCTTTTTTCTTTGTGTGAGGGAACGAGATGAAGTCATAATCTAAATTGATGAGACATGGTAATTTTCTTCTAGGTTAATCTCCCTAGGCAAGAAAGATCCCCTATTTGTTTGCAGTCGTGGATCACCCTGCGGACGGGTTCCCTGCGTCCTTTCCCTATCATGTCTCCATGTGTCCAGCTTGATTGGCACAATGGGAAGGTCCAGAAACATTGTGTCAAACACTAAAGGAACTGCTGGTCTGGTTGCCTTCGGCACTGGTGTTGGAGATGTGATAGGGGTTAGTAGCTCACTGGCAAGGGCTTGTGAGTCTCTCTTCTGGCAAGGGAGGTCTAACAAAGAGTGCTTTGGTGAAGTATGCCTGGTATGTTCAGGCCCTTTTTAGAATTTAAAGAGTTCCACGGTTTGATGCTTAGTACAGCATGTTCAAATGATGAGAGTACAGCGCACTCTGAATTAAGTCTATGATCTGAAAGAATTCGTCTAGCACTTCAGGGGTAATGTGCCTATCGCATTATGGTGAGACGTCTCTAGCATATTCAGGAGGGATATATCTAGAGCAATCAGGAAACACAATCTCAGGGAAAACTTTGAGCACGCTCATACAGGGAGAGTCTGTAACGATCATGTGATACACACCTAGCGCATTCAGGAGAAGCACGTCCCAAAGATGGACGTCTGGATGAGGTGCGCACTGGCGAGACTAGGTGCTTCTAAAAGAAGTGTGCCTAGATAATGAGTTCTTAATGGATTATGCAAGTTGAGGCAAAGTACCTCACTCAAGTAGAGGCATCATTGGATAAAGTGGTTCTGGATGAGGCACATCTGTAAGTTGAGACATGCTAGGGTAAGGCAAGTCCAGGAGAGGCACTAGAGGGTGAAGCACGTCTGGATGAGGCACGTCTGGATGACGAGGCGAATTGAGGTGAAGCATATCAAGGAAGAGGCACTGAGAGGTGACACATATCTGGAAGAAGCGTGTCAATATGTTGATGTGCGCTGGGCTGAGGCGTGTCTGGGAGAAGTGCTAGAAGGTAAGGCATGCCGGAATGAGGCGCATCTGGAGGTTGAGGCACACTGTGGTAAGGGACATACAGGAGAGTTCCTGTAAGGTTGCATCCGGTAGAAGCATGTTGGGGTGAGGGGCAATAGGGTGAGGGACAATAGGGTGAGGGGCAATAGGGTGGAGTACAATGGCGTGAGGTGCTATATGGTGAGGCACAATGGAGTGAGGCATGTCTGAGAGAGGTTCTAAGAGAAGGAACTTACCTGGATGATGTCTGTAGTGGAGGAGGTGGCGGCTTGCCTTTGGGATGTTTGCCTACGATCCTCCTTCGAAGAGGAAGGATCTATGAGAGGTTATGGAACAGCCCAAGAGTCTGTTGTCCTTCTATGATGGGAAGGGTCAGACAGTCACTTGGGGTTCTTTTGTGAAGATGACAAAGGGTGTTTCCCTCAGGATGGACGCTTGGAAGACAAGTCTCCCTTTGGAGACTCCAATGTGGCTGGGAGACGACTGCAGACTTCTCTGAAACGGATGGGCCGACATCCTCCGTAGCAAAGGAAGTAAAATGTTCCCGCTGATGTTTGGAAGACAAAGCCTATCTCAACTTCTCCACCAAAGGTGAACCCTGTATACTTAAGGAGGGCCACATCAAACATAAAGCATCACTAATCTGAAAGGAAGGGCGACACTCTTTGAGATGGTTCCATCATTTCACTAGGGGGAAAGGAAGAATTATATTGTCCGGAGGCTTGCTCTAAGGTTAAAGGGCCACCTCTTTTATTCGATTGGTCCTTGGAAAAAACCAATGGAGAGGAGTAGAAGGGCAGAGTACCGGGAGTGGAAGAAGAATGACCCTGAGTGTGAAGAATCCTTCTTAGACTTCTTCCTCCTGCCAAACTTCTCCCACGGGGTGGATGACCACTCACAACACTTTTTGTAGGGGGAGGCCTGGCTCCAGGAGTGCTCTCTGCAGGCTGGGGATAACTAATGAGGATCCATATCCCTTATACTCATAAAGGTATTGAAGAACTTAGATGGCACCCCTGTGCACTTCGGCATCTCTGCCAGCATCATCAAACGCACTTGCAGTCACTCAAAGCGGCAAAAACGCTGGAAAAAATATAGACAAGTTGGAACTCTGGCAAAATATTCAAGTCAGAGAGAAGACGTCCTTCCTAACTGATGGCTGATATCAAAGTGGTTTATCAGTCAGCCAGAAGGACCAGTACTTACCTGCTACCAGCTGGTTGTTGAGACTTGTGGTTTTACAGCTTCACTATTATCGTTTGCCTATGTAAAGGGCGAAGGTTTGTATTTGTGTAGAATAAGTAATTAATATCAAATTTTGGAAATGGTATTGCTGTTCATATTTTAAGCTATTGATTCATGAAAAAAAAAAAACATACAAAAGACCCAGTACACAACCATATCTTATGGAAAAAATTTATTTACCATGATATTAAAGTATCATACTATTACCATTAAAGTATCATATCATTACCCTTCTTAATATATACTGTACATATTTAGGCAAATTGTTCAACTTGATAATTTCAATTTGTTCCGTAACCGAAATACAAACCACGCTATTTACATTGGGTTTACCTTTCGGCGTAGCTGAAATGGCGAGCCATTAGAATTTAACGAGGGTGTATTACCCCTGCGCTAGTTAGCAGGGGGGTAGGTGAGTGGTAGCTAGCTACCCCTCCCCCCCTCATACACCGGTGAACTGCTTCACTTCACTTTTGGCTCGGACAATGGACAGAGGTCTCTGTCTTTGTCCTCGCTTGGCAGCCATTGTTTGTTTTGTCTTTACTTAATCACTTACTTTTCTTTTACTCAATATATATGTAAAAAAAAATTCGTGTATATGTATATATTTGAGTATAGAAATCAGTAAGTTTCCTTTTCAGAGTTTGTGGTGTTTTGAGGGCACGTGCCTGTTGTGTAACTCTTGTGTTCCTTTCCCTCGGGATTCCTCTTCGGAGCCTTCCTGGGGGAATGAATGTTAAATAATGATTTTTTTTTTTATTTTTCACAGTTACCGATCTAGTTCGTTTCTGTGATGTAACAACGGAGTGAGCTGTCTTGTTGAGGCCTGGGGATTCGGCTGTTGCTGCCTGCCCTATAGATCTTCGTCGGGGGCGTGTCTCCTTCTCCTGGAAGTACTCCCGTGACGATTAACAGCTCTCCAGTTCATTTTAGAACACTTAGGAGGCTCGCCTCCTTGGGTGGGTAACTTTCCTTCCGAGGGAAGTTTTCCTGTCCAGGCTTGAGTTTTTCCCCTTTGGAGGGTTCTTCTCTTGCGACTATGCTCTTGGTGTTGAGCGGTCGCACCTGCAGTTACGCTCAAGGGGCTGGGCAACTGCAGGAGCCCCTCTTTGAAGGATTGCTCTTTTTAGGTCACTGGCTGACCAGTCTCTTCTACTAAGTGTTTCTCTTTCGTCGCGAGAGAGTACACTCATAGAGACTCCTCTTCGGAGGACTCTTCTGCTGTTGTTGCTGTTGGCCGCCTTCGCCGTAAGGCTCACCGTCCGCTACGTCGTAAGGGCCTCCCATCTCCCTGTAAGGGTGCTAAGAGGCGCCTTTTTGAATCTCCGTATGCAGCCTGCAGCTCCTTCCTCTTTAGATCTCTCCGGAGATCGATCGCCAATGCCTTCTTGACCTTCTTCCGACGGACAACGGTCCCTTCGAAAGGGTTGCCTCCCACGGGGGTGCTTCTCTTGCGTGTCAGGGTTCCCCTGCGCGCCCTTTTACAGTGTTCTCTCCTGCTCAGTGTTAGTGCACAGGCGCTCTCCTGTTTAGTGTTAGCGCACAGGCGCTCTCCTGCTCATCAGCGTTTTCCTGATCGCCAGCGCTCTCCTGTTCGCCAGCGCTCTCCTGTTCGTCAGCGCTCTCCTGTTCGTCAGCGCTCTCCTGATGATCGTCGCTGCTGTTCCTGTTGGTTCCTGATACGCGCCCTGTGCACCCACGTTCGCCCGCGCTATCTAGATCTTCGGTTCAGGTCTTAGACAAGGACTCTTCTTCTACGCACAGGATTCCACGCGTTGCCTTCTGCTCATGCGGGCGAGCTCCAGCGACCACAGATGCGTCAACGTTCGCCTGCTCGTCAGCGATCTCCTACGCGTCAACAATCGCCATCGATCTGCCACACGTGTCAGGTCCCCTGGACACCATCAGTTGCGATCTAGCGCTCGCCTGCTGTGGACGATCTCCGGTAGCTGAGTCTTGCCATAGATCTTCCTCCTGCTCGCCAGCGCTCACCTTTACTTCTGTCCTTCTGTGCGCCAGCTTTCTTCAATCGCCAGCGCACATCTGCGCACCCTTTCCTGCCACGCACCAATGGGCGTCAACGGTTTTTCCTGACCGTCCAGGATCGCCTGATTGACAGCTCGCTTCAGCGCTCACCTTCCTGATGCACCTGCGCGCCTTCTGTTTAGCACGATGCGCGCTAACCATCCCTAGTCTCTTACGCGTCAGCGATCGCCTATGCGCCCGCATGATTCTTCGCCTGCGCGCTAGCGTTTTGTTAACGCACCACCGCTCGCCAACGCGGCGTCGCTTGCCAACACGCCGTCGCTTACCAACGCGTCATCGCTTGCCAACGCGCCATCGCTTGCTAACACGCCTTCACTCGCCTACGGGCCATCGCTCGCCAAGACGCGCCATCGCTTTTCAACGCGCCATCGCCCACCTATGCGCCATCGGTCTCCCGACCGCCTGCGCTCACCCGCGCGCCCACGTGCCTGCGCGACCACACGCCCACGTCGCTGCGCGACCGCACGCCCACGTGCCCGCGCGCCTACGCGCATCCGCGCCCGACTATGCGCATGTGCGCCCGCGCACATGCTCTCCAATGCTCGCCCGCGCGCGAACCGACGGTGTTCCATCGCGCGGACCGACGGTGTTCCGTCGCGCGACCCGACGGTGTTCCGTCGCGCGAACCGACGGTGTTCCGTCGCGCGAACCGACAGTGTTCCGTCGCGCGAACCGACGGTGTTCCGTCGCGCGAACCGACGGTGTTCCGTCGCGCGAACCGACGGTGTTCCATCGCGCGAACCGACGGCGTTCCATCGCGCGAGCCTACGGTGTTCCATCGCGTGAACGTCGGCTCGATTCCTGCAGTATCCATTGCTCGCCTACGGGTCATCGCTCGCCTGTGAACTATCGAATTCCGACCACCAGCTCTCGCCCTTCCTACCACGCTCGCCCTCCTTCTGCGCTCCCTCGCGCACTTTCGTCTGCGCTCCTGCGTGCCCGCGCATGGGCGCTTCCACGTTCGGCCACGCGAAAACCATTGATTTACCATCGCGCGAGCTCCAGGGTGATTGCGACCGCAATTCCCGTCGGGGTTTCGCAACATGGCCAGGCTGGCGAGTCTTCTGGAGCGTATTTCCAGAACAGGGTCTTCACCCCGTAAATGCAGAGCATGGCACATGCAAGAGCAGGAAGAATCTTCAGGGAGGTCTGAGCAACATTCTTCTTTCCAGAACCTGGGTTAGCCCTTCCTCGTCATTCCCTGAAGGGTCTTGCCAGGGAGCTTTCCATTCAAGATTACTCAGTCGGGCAAAGGGTGACTGGTTTAGCCCTTCCTCTTCTCCATCTCGTGGAAGGGGCTTACCAGGTCCTTTCCCTCCTCAGTTGCGACCCGAGGTTTTGTACAAGGAAGCTCCAGGAAGATCATGGGTACTTTCCTCCTCTCGGGCTCAAGCACTTTGGCGTTTCGTCGCCAAGTTTCGAACTTGCGGGTGAGCTCGATGTTGGACCATCTAGACGCAGTGACCTCTCGGGTGTCTCATCCGTGGATGTCGACAAGCTCAGACACTCTTCCATCCTTGGGAAGAGCTTGTTTGTGCCCAAGGGCAGAGACATGGACAGTGGTTGTGCGGAGGAAGTCGACTTCCGTTTTCACTCCTCCAAGGCGCTTTCTTCCAGACCCTGCAGGCCTCCAGCGCCTCTTCTTTCAGCCTCGTCGGCCTAAGTTATCGGACCGGCTACGGCAGCTAAGACAAGGTGTCCAATAGCAGTCCCCTCCTGTCAGGGACAGGAAGCACGGGAGGCTCTCCCGGGGGCCATCATCCTAGAGGGAGTGGCAGAGTTCACAAACTCTAGGATTGGCAACCCCCCTTTGCAGGTCGCACGCTGGGAGGATGCCTAAGGTTACTTATCTGGATAACAATTTCCCGATGCCGATTCCTTCACGATCTCCGTGATCAGCCAAGGATATTGCGCCTCGCTCTTACCATCTCTCCGTCTCTGTCAGCGAATTCACTGTCATTGAACCACTTTGCCATGGAGTCAGCAAGAGTTTTGCCCGTTTGGGCAGAATGATCCATGCCTTAGAAGAAGGTCCTCCATAGGGTCATCGACGGCTTCACCCCCCCGGCTTCTTCAGTCGATCCTTTCTCGTAGGAAAGCATCTGAGTCGGAAATTCCGTCGTCGACCTCTCAGCTCTGATCAATTTTGTCGAACAAACTTCATCCAGCGTGGAACAGCAGAATCGATCAGACTGGTAACGAGGCGGTAGGATTCCTTAGGCCCTGGATCGGAAGGACGGGTACTTCCAGTTTCCATTCCATCCATCTTCCAGGAAGCTCTTGGAATTCAGCCTAGACTTAAGATGCGGCGTGGCGATCCCGCCGCGGCATCGCAGGTTTTTCCCCAGAGAACTCTCCCTGCTTTCCTCATGGCCGCTCAGGAGCGGGCTTCCGCCTCCTTCGCCTTTTGGAGGTCTGGTCTCCTCCGGTAGGCTCGGGTTCGACCTTCTTCAACGCCGGGACAAGCTTCCGGGTCCTTACCATGAGTGAGGGATCATGGTAATTTGCTAGGAGCCTTCTCTACTTCTGCCTCAACATCTGGAGTATCTAGCCATGATATTGAGTCAACGGCCTTACCACTTTGGAAACACCGCTTCTCCTCCGATCAGCGAAGTTAAACAACGTTGGGTCTGGTCAGTACTTGGATGGTTGACCGCCTGGGGACGCCAGATGCTGTTGCCTCCTTCTCCGAGCCTTCCCTTCAGTTGACTGTGGCAAGGCTGAGGAGAGTCGCAGTATCTGTTCTCAGTCAAGCAGAGCTTTCAGCCCTACCTTGGAACGTTTCCTGGGTCTCTTTTCCTCATTGACCCGTCTAAAGTCCCGAACGGTCGCCTCAGGATGAGTTCCCTGTGAGGCGGCCTAAGTTCCGGTGGTATCAAAGCAACGATTAACCGGACTTTCTGGCCCCTATGGGACCAGCAGAACGTGTAGACCTGCAATGGGTGTTTGACCTATGGAATCTCTTGATGGGAGTGGATATTCTCGTCCTTTCCCCACATTTTGATGCTGTTCTCGGACTCGTCAAAGAAAAAGGGGGGGGGGGGGGTGGCATGTTCCGGTTCAGGCCTATGTTCAAGAGCTGAAGGATACCTCTCCATCATTCAGGCAGGCTTAGGGGCCGTAGTCTGGCCCCTCTACAGATCCTACAGTTCCTGCCGAGTCGCTCCGTGCGCGACGACTTCATGGTACTGGCGTATACCAACCAGCAAGGGACGCATTTTCATTCCTTCGCATCTTGCAGTAGAGATACTGAGATGATCCGAGGTCCTCTCAATACCACTATCGGCTCGCTCATTCCTGGCAGAGGAATGTTCCCTCCGACTATCTGAGCAGAGCTTCGCAGATAGAGGGTACCTGGGGGTCTTTGGCCTTTAGTAACCAGCAAGTCCTGGCCTGGGGGACCTGATCGTGACAGCCTGGAATTTCAAGCTTCCGCTGTTCTTCCCCCCAGTCTCAGACCCCAGGACTCTTTGGCAAGATGCTTTCCGGTGATGGTGGGACAACATCGACGCCTGCGTCTTCCCACCATTGTTGTCTGTTGAGAATGGGTCTCAACAAGACCAGGTTGTCTGTCAACCTTTCGATGGCCCTGAGAGCTCCACTGTGACTATACGCGGAACGGTTTCCGGACCCTCTGCTTCCCCTGACGGAACTCCCGGGAGAGCTTCTCCCACGGCACAGGCTACTCAAACAACCACACTACAACATCTTTCACGGGCCGTGGCATCGCTTCGGCTTCACGCCTGGAGACACTACGCCGCCTACTCAAGAAGAGACAACCCGCTACAGTCGCGGAGCGGAGCGGAGCGGAGGTCCCGTCACCTGCGATAGTCATCCGCAGGGGTCTACCAGGCGAAGTGGAGAGTCTTCTGTGGTTGGTGTCGTGGGAGAGATACCTCTTCCCTTGGGGCCTCTTCTCCAGCAATAACGGACTTATTGCTTTTCGGTGGGAGGAAACTCCTTTCCGCTCGCGGCAGTGAAGCCTGTTGCTCAGCCTTTCCCCGGCCTTCAGGCTAAAAGGAATAGACTTTTTCCTTCCCGCTGGACCTTTCTTCGCTCATGCAAAGCTGCGAACGTCCCTGCCCCCAGTCGGAGTGAGACCTCCTCCATGCAGCATGGTTCGGACTTTTTAGTCCCTTAAGAGATCTTCTCAAGAACCATTACGTCAGGCCTCTGATCGTATTTCGTCTTGGGGGATGGTGCTCTTGCTCACTCTGGACTCAGCCAGTGTGTAAGCAATCTTCTTGGTCTCGTACGACTCCGCCCTTTCTAAGGAATAGGGGAAGGCAACATTCAGGTTTGCTCCTGAGTCGGTCCAACTCCTTCAAGATTTCGAGTCACCATTCCGTATCAGATGACCCAAACCTTCTCCTTCTTGCCAGTAAAGGAATCGAGGGGTTACCTTTGGGAATAGCTGCAGTTTGTCCTCACGTGCACCCGGGTTGGGAGCACAGGAAGGACACGGGAGAGTCACCAGTATACCTCTTCAGCTCGGACTCAAGGACATTCATCTCGACCTGAATCCAGACCCTCCCCCGTCACGTCGCCCTACAGCACGATGTCGGATACATCGCAACGTCCCTCGCCTTTGAGTAGTACTACTCTGTGACGCAGGTGCTACAAGCTGGAGTCTGGAAGCGTCTAATGACCTTCGCAGCCCGCTTCCTGCAGGGCGTGACCCACATGAGTATCGATACGTTTTTATCGCTCTGTGGTGGCTACACAACAGCTGGTCTAACCTCAGGCTCCTTTTTGGACAGGTAGCGGAAGGTTGAGGGCATTGTTATCAGGTTTTAGTCTGCATGAACGAAAGAAGTATGTCTGGCCCTTACTTCTTTCTTCATCGTCCCCTCTACTGGGGAAGCAGCATCCTGGTCTCTGCATAGCTGACCTCAAACCTCTGCAGGTAAACCATGCTTCCTTGTGTTCCGAGTATTGAGTCAATACTGTCGCGTCCTCCATACCCTGACGAGGTGGTATTGGGAACGTCCTAACCCAGAGTTCCTTCTGGAACTCCAGGTCAACTGCCTAGGATGGGTCACACTTCTTCCTTCACACACAAGTTTATGTAGGCCACACGTTTCCTAGCGGAACAAGGAAATTGTGAGGTGCAAGGACTCCTTTTCTCGAGTGCGACTCACTCGGATTCTGAGTCCCCGGGTAAAGCCAAAGCCAGTATGGCTGGGGACTTTCCACCCTTCCTAAGGGGTAGGTCACCCAGTGTAAATAGCGTGGTTTGTATTTCGGTTACGGAACAAATGACAAATTCGGAGATAATTTGTATTTTTCCTAACCATACAAACCTTAGCTATTCACACATATTTTTCCGCCATCCCTGTCCCCCAAATCAAGTCCTACCTCTAAGTGAAGTGAAGCAGTTCACCGGTGTGTGAGGGTTGGAGGGGTAGCTAGCTACCACTCCCCTACCCCTCTGCTAACTAGCGCGGGGGTAATACACCCTCGTTAAATTCTAATGACTCTCCATTTCATCTACACCGAAAGGTAAACCCAATCTAAATAGCTAAGGTTTGTATGGTTAGGAAAAATACAAATTATCTCCGAATTTGTCATATTTTTTCTATTCCATTCAATTCCATTAACACCAATACCAGACTGAGCAATCAACAATCATGCCAGAAATAAATGTTTAACTTTCGGCCCGCAGAAGAATTTATGTAAATGCAACATCATCTTGATTGACGAGGCCTCTGATAATTTGGGTAAATATATGATGTTTTACTTTGTAGCCAAATACATGAGCCCTAAATTTTTCTTACCAGATATCTCTTGTTTTATCCATTTTTGACCATGAATATTGGGTAAACCCATCGTTCATGAATTTTCTTAACCCCTCTACTTCATGAAAATAATTATAGGAGATCCCAGTGGCAAACTGGGGTCTGAAGTGGGGCAACTAAATGGTCATACGTAAATATTAAACATAAGTTAACCAGTTGGAAAAACATAGGTACATGCAAGTGGCTGGAAATTAAAGTGACATAATTACCTATAATTCATATAACGTCCCTCAGACGGATTTTGTTCTACTGTGGCTTGCTTCGTTCACAAATAAACAATCTCGCTACTCCTCTGATCTGGCAAGTGGTGAATGGATGTGCTGCGCACGCCGTTCCCGTGGGTCACTATTAAAAGTATACCTATAATTTATGTCACTATCCTTACATGATTTTTGCCCAGTCGTGGCTTGCTTCGCTCATACATAAACATAGGGTAATCTCACTACTCCTATGTTCTGGTTAGTGGTACATGGATGAGTTGCGTATACCAGTCCCATAGTTCATTATTTCGGGGATAGCTTTTATTTTCAGATTAGCAACAATAGCTATATATTGGACGAAAGGCATTTTCAACAAACAATTAACAAAAAAGATGAAAGTTACACAATTTCGAATAGACTGTAGTACTCATGCTAAAACTGAAGGGGAGGGGGGAAAAACACAGCTGTTGTTGAACAAAATCCGGTAATTTGTGCATAAATATTTGGAGGTACTTAATTAGTTAAAAATATTTGGAGGATCTTAATTAGTTAAAAATATTTGGAGGATCTTAATTAGTTAAAAATATTTGGAGGATCCTAATTAGTTAAAAATATTTGGATGATCTTAATTGGTTAAGAATGCCAGGCAATGATAAGGTCATACAAAAAACAGAACAGCCGGCAAAAGCAAGTGCAAACCCTGCACAGGCACAGCAACTCATAATCAGTCTCCCAAAAGTAAACAATGGACTTGGACAATGAAATGGTATTTGAAATTAAATCGATCACTGTGTAAGTTATTATGCCCCAACTGCCATTGATCATAGAAGCAAAATTGACACCTAGCCAAGACTCGTCCATTTCTTATAGTGAATTCCGGTTTCGATAGGTAAGGTTAGGTTAGGTTAGGTAAAGTAAGGGTTAGTCAAAGTAGGATTAAGTAGGATAAGGGTTAGATAAACTAGGGTTGGGTATAATAAGGGAGAATAAAGTAGGGTAGGGTAGGATAAGGGAAGATAAAGTAGGGTTGGGTAGGATAAGGGAAGGTAAAGTAGGGTTGGGTAGGATAAGGGAAGATAAAGTAGGATTAGGTAGGATAAGGGTAGGATAAGGGAAGATAAAGTAGGATTAGGTAGGATAAGGGTTAGATAAAGTAGGGTGAGGTAGGATAAGGGTTAAATAAAGTAGGGTTGGGTAGGAAAAGGGAAGATAAAGTAGGGTTAGGTAGGATATGACAAGATAAAGTAGGGTTGGGTAGGATAATTGAGAATAAAGTAGGGTTGGCTAGGATAAGAGAAGATAAAGTAGGGTTGGCTAGGATATGGGAAGATAAAGTAGGGTTGGGTAGGATAATTGAGAATAAAGTAGGGTTGGCTAGGATAAGAGAAGATAAAGTAGGGTTGGCTAGGATATGGGAAGATAAAGTAGGGTTGGGTAGGATAATTGAGAATAAAGTAGGGTTGGCTAGGATAAGAGAAGATAAAGTAGGGTTGGCTAGAATAAGGGAAGATAAAGTAGGGTTGGCTCGGTTAAGGGAAGATGAAGTAAGGTAAGGTAAGGTAAGAGTAGATAGGGGTAGGTATGAGCTATGGTAAGAGTAGGTTAGGCAAGAATGGGTAAGGTATGAGTGGGTATAGTAAGGGCAGGTAAATGTAAGTTAGGTAAGGTGTTAGTAGGTACAGTATGGGTAGGTAAGTAAGATTAGGTAAGGTAGGGCCAGGTAAGGGGAGGGGAGGTGAGGATAGCAAGGTAAGGTCAGGTAAAATATGGTTAGGTAAAATATGGTTAAATACAGTATGGGTAGGTAAAGTAATGTTAGGTAAAGTATGGGTAGGTATGATAAGGTTAGGTAATGTAAAAGCTAGTAGAGGAACGGAAAGTAAGGTAATGTCAAGGAAGGTGAAAATAGGTAAGATAAGGCAAAGATATGTAAGGTAAGGGTACTTACAGTAAAGTTAGGTAAGAATCGGGTTAGGTAAAGTGGTGGTAGGCAAGGTAAGAATAGGTTAAGGGTAGGTAAGGAAAGGGTAGATAAAATAAGAGCATATAAATAAGGTTAGGTAAAGTTACAGTGGGTAAGATAAGATTAGGTAAGGTGACAGTAGGTAAGATAAGGTTGGGTAAGGTGACAGTAGGTAAGATAAGGTTAGGTTAGGTAAAGCGATGGTAGGCAAGGTAAGAATAGGTTAAGGGTAGGTAAGGTAAGGGTAGGTGAGATAAAGTTAGGCTACGTGATAGTAGGTAAAGTCAGGTTAGGTAAAATCAGGTACGGTAAAGAGATGGTAGGCAAGGTATTGGGTAGGCAAGGTAAGAATAGTTAAAGTAAAGTTATGTGAGGCAGATAAGGGCAGGTAAGATAAGGGCAGGTAAGATAAGGGCAGGTAAGGTAAGAGTAGGTAAGGTAAGAGTAGGTAAGAGGGGTAAGTGAGGTAAGAGTAGGTCAGCTAAGGGTAGGTAAAGTGGGGTTAGGTATCTATAATATTAACATGGGAAATTATTCTATTTATTGTCCTTTAGTTTAAATCTCTGCTTTATTGCCTTTTTTAAATCACATTTTTAAAATGCCAAGATACGCCCTACATGATTCTGCACTGCTAAGCCTACTCCGAGAGTAGGCCTAATCTCGAAAAAGTAATATAGGCCTAGGCTATAAAATACACTACTACCAGACTAATTTCACACAAACAAGACCCTTTTAACTATAAAATCCTTTGAATATCAGTGAGTTATTACGCAATACCTTCGGAATAATGAGAAACGGAAGAACTGCACAGTAAAATTCAATATATATCCGTTCCTTATTGCCAGGGAGGAGTCACAAGTGACGAACTTTCGGTAGACATTGTTTACTATTCCAGAATCCAGTCTTCCAGCAACCGCTTACATCTCCAAAAAAGGTTCCAACAATGTTCAACAATCTAAAGCTTCTCCACTTATTCATCAATATCAATCATCTTGGTCATCCTATTTCATTAAAGTCTGCTCTGAATTGTTGGTATAAACTGGAATAAAATTGCCAGTAGAGTTCTCTTGCTTGAAGGTACACCCCGGCACACTATTCTACCTAATTTTTCTTCCTCTTGTTTTGTTAAAATTTTTATGGTTTATATAGGATATATTTATTTCAATGTTGTTAGTGTTTTTAAAATATTCTACTTACCTTTGTTTCCTTTCCTCTCTGGGCTATTTTCCCTGTAGGGGCCTCTGGACTTATAGTATTCTGCTTTTCCAATAGGGTTGTAGCTTAGCAATTGATAATAATAATAATAATAATAATAATAATAATAATAATAATAACATTATTGTTTTTGAAAGATATATAAAAAGGCTTCGAAAACGGAAAGAGAAGCTTCTTGTATACATAAAAAGAACAATAACGAAAATTATATTATTTCATATTTAGGTAATGTGTAAAAACTAATGAAATATATATTAACAGGGAAAATACTAATAAAATCAGTATCAAGTTACATTATTTTTAAAAATCATTATTCTTTTCATTAATTTTGTAAAATAGCTTATCCAAATTAATTGGACCTCCTGTCTTTTCCCTATCAATGAAGAGAGAGAGAGAGAGAGAGAGAGAGAGAGAGAGAGAGAGAGAGAGAGAGAGAGAGAGAGAGAGAGAGAGAGAGAGAGAGAGAGAGAGTAGTCTTGTTAAATTGAAAATGCCTTATCCCCTAGATTTTATAACCTACGAGGGGTAATGTTAAGTTTGATGTGGGGGTCTAGACCATATAATATATATATATATATATATATATATATATATATATATATATATATATATATATATATATATATATATATATATATATATATATATATATTATATATATATATATATATATATATATATATATATATATATATATATATACTTATATATATATATATATATATATATATATATATATATATATATATATATATATATATATATATATATATGTGTGTGTGTGTGTGTGTGTGTATGTGTGTGTCTATGGTTTGGCCAGTCTGATTGCTCACATCAAAGTAACCTTGTATGGATATATATATATATATATATATATATATATATATATATATATATATATATATATATATATATATATACATATATATATATATATATATATATATATATATATATATATATATATATATATATATATATATGTATATATATATATATATATAGAGAGAGAGAGAGAGAGAGAGAGAGAGAGAGAGAGAGAGAGAGAGAGAGAGAGAGAGAGAGAGAGAGTCTTTTTGGTTTACAGCTCCCGAGGTATATGAAATTCTATTTTGAAAATGGCTTAGGTGTTCGTGCTACAAAGTGTCAATGACTTGGCGAATTGTTAGAAAAGAAAGTTATGATTAAAGGTTTCTGTTTTTCCCCTTCTATCATCTTAGGGGGAAAGTATACTGCCAAATTGGTGGTGAAGAACACGATACAGTTAGGAGTGAAATCTAATGGCTAAAGTGTTGACAATCTAGATAAAAAAAAAAATTATGCTCTGCATGCAGGAAGCATTTTGCTTCCTTGAATGTTTAGAAACTTAGAATTTGTGTTAAACACGCTTGTAAAAACTTTGTAATCATCTCAGAATGGAGCGTTATGATACTTTCTTTCTAATGTGAGATATATTTGTTAATTTTCTAAATTTTAAAACTTTCAAAATATAGGAAATGTGGCATATATTTGTTATTTTTCTCAATTTAAAATCTTTAGAAACATAAAATTTGTGTTAAACACCCTTACAAATTTCTTGAAATTATCTCAGCAGGCAGCATTAAGTTACTTTCTTTCTAATGTGAGAAATATTGGTTGATTTTCTTAATTTAAAATCTTTTTTAACATAAGATTTGTGTTTAAACAACCTTGCGAAAACTGTAATCATCTCAGAATAGAGCATTATGATATTTTCTCTCTAATGTGAGTTATATTTGTTAATTTTCCTAATTTCAAATATTTAGAAAGATAAAATTTGTGAGAAACACCTTTGCAACTTTCTTGAAACTATCTCAGAGGGAAGCATTAAGGTACTCTCTTCCTAATGTGGGATATATTTGTTAATTTTCCTAATGTAAAATCTTTCTAAACATAAAATTTGTGTTAAACACCCTTGCAAATTTCTTGAAATTATCTCAGGAGGCAGCATTAAGGTACTTTCTTTCTAATGTTTGTTTATAATATAGATGACAAGTGATGAAAGACGTTTGTGAAAGTAGCAGCGTTTTCAAAAGAAAGTTGGTTCCAGTATTGTTAAGATAGATTAAGTACATATTCAGGTTTTACTGTAAATCGGCTAAAAATATTG
>NC_090728.1:60671590-60674090 GCF_036898095.1 Palaemon carinicauda | reverse complement strand
TTTCGCTGTTTGGAAATGCCGACGTTAGCCAAAGCGGTAGAGATATCAGAAGAGCGTTTTATACTCTCTCTCTCTCTCTCTCTCTCTCTCTCTCTCTCTCTCTCTCTCTCTCTCTCTTGAGGTTTCGCTGTTTGGAAATGCCGACGTTAGCCAAAGCGGTAGAGATATCAGAGAGCGTTTTATACTCTCTCTCTCTCTCTCTCTCTCTCTCTCTCTCTCTCTCTCTCTCTCTCTCTCTCTCTCTCTCTCTCTCTCTCTCTCTTTTTTTACACGCCCATTATTGGCTCAAGAAGGCTCCAAGTTTCTCCGGCCAGCCTACGATTGTCTCCAGTGTGTCTGTCTAGTTAGTGGCCAAATCTTTTTCTTTAGGTCCAATGACGTTGATGTTAGAGAGAGAGAGAGAGAGAGAGAGAGAGAGAGAGAGATGGGATCTGATATAAAGAGTATTATATCCTTATAAACAACATATTACTGTTTCCATAAAGAAGAATATTTCCCTTTTTCTTACTTTCCAGATTACTCTAGAAGTTACGTTGGCTGTTAAGTTTTCTATATCACATGAACTTCATGCTTTAGTGTAAGTACAACTATACAGTAGACGTTTATTGTTGTGTAATTATTTACCCTGGCTGGGGTTTTCTTAACCACAATGCAATATATATATATATATATATATATATATATATATATATATATATATATATATATATATATATATATATATATATATATATATAGATATATATATATATATATATATATATATATATACACTTCCGAAATTTGTATTCTTAATTAATGCAGAAGAGTATAGTTAAGTGTTTTTGATGATGCTTTCGAAAAATTTAGATGATTAATTCCTTCATATAAGGAAATTGAGAATAGACTACAGCAGGATTTACATTGAATCTACTGACATGACTTAAAGGGAATATCCTCAATTAAGTTCATAACATTAATATATATATATATATATATATATATATATATATATATATATATATATATATATATATATATATATTATATATATATATATATATATATATATATATATATATATATATATACAGTATATATATATATATATATATATATATATATATATATATATATATATATATATATATATATATATATATACAGACACTCGCTCTTTATTATATAAGGGAGATAACATCTATACAACAGTAAATACTATCCTCTCTATGCAATACATTTCTATACGCAATACGCTTAAAAAAATTTACGCAACTCCATCCGAACATAACCACGCTTTCGCGAAATGTCTTCATCGTCACCATGTCACGAGGCAAACGCAATTTCGACTTTTGCTCAAGAGAAAGTTCATATAATATGGTTTGCCATCTCGCTTCATCTCTCTTAAGATGCAAGAGCGAAACCTCTATTTTTTTTACAGTCTGTCGAAATTCTGTTCCACATCTTACAAGAAAAAAATAAGCGAGAGAGGAAAATGGATTACGAGTCTCGCTTTGCATGAGGGGAGAGAAACCTGCCTGATGCAATCTGCATAAATACCAATTGCACAGAGGTGTTAAAAAGTTGATGGCGAAGCAGTAGGAGCGAGAAGTTGATAGCGGAGGAGCAAGAAGTTGATAGCGGAGAGAGGAGTTGATAGCGAAGGAGAAGGAGCAAGCAGATCTCTCGCTATTTTTTCTCTTACTTCTTCAGTCCTCCAAGTTTTTTGTATCGTCTGTGTTTATTTTTTTATTTAAAGGCCGCTCATGAATGGCAGAGGCAAGGGACAGTTATATTGACCTAGCAAGCAGGACAATGCCTCAGAAAATGATCATATATTCATCTCAAACTTGATAGCGAAGCAAAAGGAGCAAGCAGAACTCTCGCTATTTCTTCTCTTACTTCTTCTGTCCTCTAAGCTTTTTTTTATCATCTTCCTGTTTCTTTCTTTTTTTAATTTAAAGGCCGCTCTTGTATGGCAGAGGCAAGGGACTGACATTGTCCTATCAAGCAGGACAATGCCCGAGAGACTGACCATATATACATATGATCGCCTTTTACTTCTTCTGTCCTCTAAGTTTTTTTATCATCTTTCTGCTTATTTTTTTTTTATTTAAAGGCCACTCACGAATGACAAAGGCAAGGGAATGACATTGCCCTATCAAGCAGGACAATGCCCTAGAGACTGACCATATATACTGTACATATGATCGCCTTTTACTTCTTCTATCTTCTAAGCTTTTTTATCTTCTTTCTGTTTATTTATTTTTCTTATTTAAAGGCTACTTATGAATGGCAAAGGCAATGGACTGACATTGACCTATCAAGCAGGACAATGCCCTAGAGACTGACCAAATATACATATGATCGCCTTTTACTTCTATCTTCTAAGCTTTTTTATCATCTTTCTGTACATTTCTCTTTATTTATAGGCCACTCATGCATGGTTGATGTAAGGCACAGTAACATTGCCCTATCAAGCAGGACAATGCCCTAGAGACAGACCATAGATATATGTGAC
>NC_090728.1:60641590-60656590 GCF_036898095.1 Palaemon carinicauda | reverse complement strand
TAGTTGGCAAAGGTAAATACTAGTTGTGGAACAAATATAAAGACGCAGGTAAGGTTATGCAATATCCTGGTTCTATCAATAATAAATTAAGCAGTTCTTTATGTAAGTCTGAAGTGAGATGAGCTTAATGAAAACTAATACTTATTCTAATTTTATAACTTGACAAGGTCGAAGCATTTGCAAGTAAAGTCATGCTTACATTAGAAAATTGGAACTTTAGAAATGTAAAGTTTAAGTCAGCTTTATGATGTGGCGATTTTATGAAAAAACTGCCATAATTCTCTGAGGGATTTCTGTATTAATGTTTTAATAACATGTTGGCTTTTCTGGAATTGGAAGTTGATCTCTCTCTCTCTCTCTCTCTCTCTCTCTCTCTCTCTCTCTCTCTCTCTCTTTATAAAAAGTTGGTTTGCCGGAATTGGAAGTTGGTGTAGATTTTTAATAGATAACTCAGTACACTTAGATGCCTAGATAAACAAACATACCTCTCTCTCTCTCTCTCTCTCTCTCTCTCTCTCTCTCTCTCTCTCTCTCTCTCTCTCTCTCTCTCTCTCTCTCTATCTATCTATCTCTCTCTCTCTCTAGGAAGTTGGTTTTTCTAGAATTAGGTGTTGATGTTGATTTTTAATAGATAACTCAAATATGAACCAAGTTTGAAGTCTCTGTGACAACGATGTCCAAACTTATGGCTGATTACGTGAATTGGACATTTTCCTTGACCGTAACCTCTACCTTTGACCTTGACCTTGCAAAATTTGATAATTTCCAGCTTTTAAATAACAGTTAATCCCTCTAAGTTTCATTACTCTACGATTAAAATTGTGGCTAGGAGGCTGTTCACAAACATACACACACACATAAACTAACACGCAAACAAGTGGTAGCACATAACCTCCTTCCAACTGTAAACAGAGGCATTATATCCTCTATAATCAAAGATTTTAGCCTTTTCTGTTTAGATATATCCTTCTAAAGCTATAATTAAGGGTTGTGGGGCATTATTGGTAACGTCCCTGACTGGCGATCGCCAGACTGGGGTTCGAGTCCCGCTCAAACTCGTCAGTTCTTAATAATAATAATTAATAATGATAATTGTTACTATTATAACTATTACTACTATTACTATTACTATTACTTGCTAAGCCACAACCCTAGTTGGAAAAGTAGGATGCTGTAAGCCCAAGGGCTCCAACAGAGAAAATAGCCCAGTGAGGAAAGGAAATAAGGAAAAACTCCAAGACGTTTAAGACCAATGACAACATTAAAATAAATATTTCATATACAAACTATAAAAACTTGAAAATAACAAGAGAAATAGAAACAAGACAGAACAGTGTGCCCGAGTGCACCCTCAAGCAAGCGAACCCTAGCCCAAGATAATGGAAGACCATACTACAGAGGCTATGGCACTGATAATAATAATTGATAATAATAAACTTATTTGGCAGAGGTAATAAATACTACTTAGGCAAACTATAAGGTAAACCAACCACTTGAAAAAATAAGTAAAGTATTAACTGTACTCAAAGCTTCGTTATTATTATTATTATTATTATTATTATTGTTGTTGTTGTTGTTGTTGTTGTTGTTTCTAAGAAGTTTTTATAGTTTATATATGAAATACTGATTTTAATGTTGTTACTACTCTCAAAATATTTTATTTTTCCTTGTTTCCTTTCCTCACTGGGCTATTTTCCCTGTTGGGGCCCCTGGGCTTATAGCATCGTGCTTTTCCAACTAGGGTTGTAGTTTAGTATTTAATAATAATAATAATAATAATAATAATAATAATAATAATAATAATAATAATAATAATAATAATAATAATAATAATAATAAACTTATTAGGCAGAGGTAATAAAAACTACTTAGGCAAATTGCAATGCAAATAAACCACTCGAAAGAATAAACACGATATTAAATCGTACTCAAAATAAGCTATAGAAATAAGGTCACAGAATCTTGCAACACCTAAGCGCATTCCTATAAGATGTATCACGAAATACCAACTATAAATAGCGAGAAATGACTAAGAAGAAGAGAAGCTTCTTAGATTCTTTATGATGCAAATAAAAAAATTGTGGACATAAAATGCTTCAGCACGTTTGACCCAGTGATTCGTAGCGAGGCCAATGTTATGAAATCGAAGGATAATGTTTTTCTTCTTCTTCTTCTTCTTCCTCTTCTTCTTCTTCTTCTTCTCCCCAAAACGTTGGCAAAATGTATTCTTCTTCTTCTTTTTCTTTTTCTTCTTTTTCTTTTCTCAAAACGTTGTCAAAATGTATTCTTCTTCTTCTTTTCAAAACGTTAACCAAATATATTCTTCTTCTTCTTCTCCTTCTTCTTCCTCTTCTCTCAAAACGTTGGCAAAATGTATTCTTCATCTTCTTCTTCTTGTTCTTCTTCTTCCTCTTCTTCTTCTCCTTAAAATATTAGATAAATGTATTTTTCATCTCCTTCTTCTTCTTCTTCTTCTTCTTCTTTTTCTTCTTCTCAAAACATTGGCTAAATGTATTCTTCTTCTTTTTCTTCTTCTTGAAATATTAGATGAATGTATTTATCATCATCATCTTCTTCTTCTTCTTCTTCTTCTTCTTCTTTTTCTCGAAACATTGGCTAAATTCATTCCAACATACGAAAGTACGCATTATGTGATATCAATGGATTATTGATTTTAACTCATTCCATTGAAAACACCAGCCAACAGATTCAATTAATTAAAATTTAATTTGAAAGAAAAAAACATGTTTATCCCTCTTACTTCTAATTATAGATAAGGAAACTACGTATTTCATTCCAATTTTCATCAACGTATCTGTACAAAACATCATTGAACTCAATAATACTGAATGATATATTTGAAAATATTAAGTTGTTTTTGACCTACTTTCAGTAGATTATTACTTTAATATACGTTAAAATATCCTGTTGGAATAAACGTTTATTTGTACGATTTAAAGCCTTCAGTCTGAGTGTGTAAGTCTGGGATAAGTCTTAGCCTTCATGACTGTGCAAACTTAGAAAGTCTTAGTGATTTCTCAATAAAAAAATACATACTTACTTTTTTTGATGTTTGAATAATACTGTTCAAAGGGGCATACGAGTATATATTTATGGATGTACACACGTACCCATATATATATACATATATATTTATATATGTATATGTATATATATATATATATATATATATATTTATACAGTATATATGCATATGAATACATAGTATATATGTATATATATTATATATATATATATATATATAAACTTTATGTGCATATACATATACAGCCTGGCGCACAACGCAAAGACATTTATATACATATAAGTATGCATTATAAATTATGTAAATATATATATATATATATATATATATATATATTCAAATAAGCCATATATATTTTTGATACATTAATGCCTGGATTCTCTTAACGACCTCGGGATCAGAGCCCCAGGCGAAATCATACAAAGACAAGAGCTTGTGCCCGAACCCTGGTCCGGCAAGCTTGTAGAGAGAGAGAGAGAGAGAGAGAGAGATATATAGAAACAAACCAGCGTTACATCGATTTAATCATTGCTAATGAATTCAATATGAATAAGGCATTTTGCGAAAGGGGGGGGGGCGGGGGATGGTGTACATGCCAGAGATGAATCTTTAACGATGGAGTTCCATCGGACTTGTTAATGCTCTAAGGTCTTATGAGATATTCGTGACTTTATCTCCCATTATATTGAATTTGTATTCCCTCATCGATGGGAGGAAGGAGGAATGCATTGTTCGTTCGTGTGTGCGTTTATGAATGCCTTGCCTATATAGCGAGACATGGGCTATCGCAGTAGGGAAGCCCGTATTATTATTATTATTATCATTATTATTATTATCATTATTATTTTTATTGTTATTGTTATTGTTATTGTTGTTATTATTATTAGTTTGTTGTTGTTGTTGTTGTTGTTGTTGTTGTTATGACAAGCCAAGCCATAGTCCTAGTTTGAAAAGCAAGATGCTATAACCACAGGGGCCCCAACAAGGAAAAATAGCCCATTGAGGAGAGGAAATAAGGAAAAATAAGATATTTTAAGAACAGTTACAGCATTGAAATATATACTTCCTATATAAGCTATTAAAGCCATATCAAAACCACGAGGAAGAGAAATTATTATTATTATTATTATTATTATTATTATTATTATTACAAGCCAAGCTATAACCCTAGCTGGAAAAGCAAGATGCTATAAGCCCAGGGGCCCCAACAGGGAAAATAGCCCAGTGAGAGAGGAAATAAGGAAAAATAAAATATTTTAAGAACAGTTACAGCATTGAAATATATACTTCCTATATAAACTATTAAAACCATATCAAAACCACGAGGAAGAGAAATTATTATTATTATTATTATTATCATTATTATTCTTATTATTAATATTATTATTATTACAAGCCAAGCTATAACCCTAGCTGGAAAAGCAAGATGCTATAAGCCCAGGGACCCAACGAGGAAAATAGCCCTATGAGGAAAGGAAAACAGGAAAAATAAAATATTTTAAGAAGGGCATATAGCATTAAGAATTCTGCTTTTCAGAATAGGGTGGTAGCTTAGCAATTAATAATAATAATAATAATAATAATAATAATAATAATAATAATAATAATAATAATAATAATAATAAAACTATGGAAAGATCAAAGATCACCCAAAAGAAAGGACTTAGTATTTTCTTAACTGGAAATAGCTTCAATTTTCCCCATGATATGGACCTTTTTAAGTTCCAATGCAAGTTACTTTAAAGGAATAAAATGCTAAAACGCTCGAATTTTCCTATTCAGATTTAAAATACATAACAGTGATACATTAAAAAACAAGAACGAAGTCTTTGATGCAAATATTGAGCTGATCTTTTCGAGATATGATATCCAATTCCGCATCGATTTTATTGTTCATTGATAAGCAAATGGTGACCATTTGTTTTTCTTTTTACTTTACTTTGGCTTCTGTTTTTCCGGTCTTATACAGCAGGGGAACTCTACTCTCTACAGGACCTCCACTGCCATATCTTGTTCGTTCAGTTAAAGTAGATGCACAGTCGGAATTATTTACCAATTGATGTAACCTGATTATTACCATCAACAGCTGGAGTAAAACTTCTTGAATACTGTGTTATATTGAGCCTCATGATAGAGTGTATGTAACCTGATTACTACCATCAACAGCTGGAATAAAACTACTAGAACACTGTACAGTATTGAGGTCATGATAGAGTGTATGTAACCTGACCACTACCATCACAGCTGGAATAAAACTTCTGGAATACTGTGTAGTATTGAGCCCTCAGATAAAGTGCATGTAATCTGATTATTACCATCAACAGCTGGAATAAAACTTCTAGAATACTGTGTTATATTGAGGTCATGATAGAGTGTATGTAACCTGATTACTACCATCAACAGCTGGAATAAAAATTTTAGATTACTATGTAGTATTGAGCCTCATGATAGAGTGTATGTAACCTGATTGCTACCATCAACAACTGGAATAAAACTTTTGGAATACTGTGCAGTATTGAGCCTCATGATAGAGTGAATGTAACCTGATTACTACCATCAACAGCTGGAATAAAACTTCTAGAATACTCTGTAGTATTGAGCCTCATGATAGAGTGTATGTAACCTGATTACTACCATCAACAGCTGGAATAAAACTCCTAGAATACTGTATAGTATTGAGCCTCATGATAATGTGTATGTAACCTGATTGCAACCATCAACAGCTGGAATAAAATTTCTGGAATACTGCGTAGTATTGAGCCTCTTGATAGGAGTGCATGTAACCTGATTACTACCACCAACAGCTAGAATAAAACTTCTAGAATACTCTGCAGTGTTGAGCCTCATGATAGAGTGAATGTAACCTGATTAATACCATCAACAGCTGTTAAAACTTCTAGAATACTGTGTAGTATTGAACCTCTTGATAAAGTGCATGTAACCTTATTACTACCATCAACAGCTGGAATAAAACTTCTAGAATACTGTGTAGTATTGAGCCTCATGATAGTGTATGTAACCTGATTAATACCATCAACAGCTGTTAAAACTTCTAGAATACTGTGTAGTATTGAGCCTCCTGATAAAGGGCATGTAACCTGATTACTACCACCAATAGCTGGAATAAAACTTCTAGAATACTGTGTATATTGAGCCTCATGATAGAATGTATGTAACCTGATTACTACCATCAACAGCTGGAATACAACTTCTAGAATACTGTGTAGTATTGAGCCTCTTGATAAAGTGCATGTAACCTTATTACTACCATCAACAGCTGTTAAAACTTCTAGAATACTGTGTAGTATTGAGCCTCCTGATAAAGGACATGTAACCTGATTACTACCACCAATAGCTGGAATAAAACTTCTAGAATTCTGTGTAGTATTGAGCCTCCTGATAAAGGACATGTAACCTGATTACTACCACCAATAGCTGGAATAAAACTTCTAGAATACTGTGTAGTTATGAGCCTCATGATAGAGTGTAAGTAACCTGACTACTACCATCAATAGCTGGAATAAAACTTCTAGAATACTGTGCAGTATTGAGCCTCATGATAGAGTGTATCCAGCCAGATCACTTCCATCACAGAAGATATTGGCTAATGTTGCGGATATTGATCACTACCACATTGTATTTTATTAATCTCAGGAAAGGTTGACAGCTCGACTTTTCAGTCCCGACTCTTCAATATATGATGCGTGGCGATGTGTTGAAATTGGGGACCGAGTTTCCGAAATATTTCATCGCTTGTTCCGGTCTTTGCCTCTGTTTGATATTTGCTGAGCTCTTCGTACTGATTAAATTAAATGGATGGGATGTTCAGTATGTATTATTATTGTTGTTGTTGGTTCATTATATTATTATTATTATTATTATTATTATTATTATTATTATTATTATTATTATTACTGTTGTTGTTATTGTTGTTGTTGTTGTTGTTGTTGTCATCCTTTATTTCTTCAAGTGTAAATATATATATATATATATATATATACATATATATATATACATATATATATATATATATATATGTATATATATATATGCATACATATATACATATACATACATATATATATATATATATATGTATATATATATATACGTATATACATATATATATACAGTATATATATGTACATATATATATATATATATATATTTATATATATATAAATATATATATGTATATATATATATATATATATATGTACATATATATATGTATATATATATATATATATATATGTACATATATATATAAATATATATACATATATATATATATATACACACATATATGCATATATATAAATATATATATATATATATATACACACACACATATATATATATATATACACACATATATATATATATATATATGTATATATATATACATATATATATATATATATACACACACATATATATATATATATATACATATATATATAATATATATATATATATATACACATACATATACACATATAAATATTCTTTCAATACTTGTTCACTATTATAAGTGTGTATAGAATGCATGTATACATACCATTATTCACATCTACCATACACGCATACAAAAGTTTTGATTGCCTCTCACCTAACACCGAAGAGCAAAGAAATGTTTTGCCAGAACAAACCTATGGAAGGTCAAGGTTGATACTGTTGTTAAAAGTGGAAAAATGCTCAAATTGCATCAAAAGGCCAATTGCTTTTATTGAAAGCCCGTTAACTCTTTTCGAGTGTAGGTGTTATTGTTAGAACGAACCTTTGATATTTTTCTATGTTTTGTAGACTGTATAGTTATTATTTAGTTATTATTAATGTCTATAGACCTTGGTTTTAATTTGGAAATGTGATTTTTACTAGCAGAATTACTAACAGCATCTATTAGTTTATTTATCAACAGCCAGTGAATTTATTGTCTATTTTACGACCTTCTTTAAGATTCCTATAAGTATTTAAAGGTTTAAAGGCCGCTCGTGAGTGACAGGTTGGACATGTGATTCACACTGAGAGAATCACTTACTGCATCTATCAATTTATTTACATGCAGTCATTAAATTTCATGTAAATATCACGATCATCTTGAAGATTCCTATAAGTATTTATAGGTTTAAAGGCTGCTCGTGAAGGACAAAGGTAAGTGATGGCGACAATGCCCTAACGAGCAGGAGAATGCCCTAGAGACTGACTATATATACAGATGATCAGCGCCCAAGTACCCTCTCCATCCATGGTAAGGGAGGACCAGGCAATGACTGCTGAAGACTCAGCAGATAGACCTATAAGCTCCCTCTAATCCCCTCCTTAGCTCACAAGGATGATAAGGTTGCAGCGACCGAAGGAACTAACAAGTTTGAACGGTAATCAAACCACAGTCTACCGTTCACCAGTCAGGGACGTTACCACACCAGCCACCACAACCCTAACGAAATGTGTCAGAGCCTTGATTGGAAATGAGGAAATTCCTTTTTTAATGTATAAACACAGAGCACAATCACTCAGTCCACAACTTGTCGCTCAATCAGTGTAGTCGAGAAACTTTTGGTCCTCGTTATTGACCAACAATAAATTCCAGCGGCTGAAGGCACATATGCTCCCGAGGTTACATGCCAGGGGGAGGGGGGGGGGGGGACATAGCTATGAAGAATGCAACTTCATCCAATATTAAAAGTTTAGAACAAAAGTGATCGGACAAAGGAAGAGAGTCGTGCGCTAAAGTTATTTATGTATTGCTTAGTATTGCAAAAAGAAGTTTCTAGTTTGAGTTTGTGTCGCAACGAGATTAAATGAAAGAAAATTAATGTGCTCACTTAGGACAAGTCCAAGATTTATATATTCGAATATTATTATTATTATTATTATTATTATTATTATTATTATTATTATTATTATTATTATTATTATTATTATTATTATTATTATTATTATTATTAGTTCCTTTACCTTCTGATAGTAAAACTAATGTATTCGAATATTATTAAAATGTTATCATCATCATCATCATCATCATCATTATTATTATTATTATTATTATTATTATTATTATTATTATTATTATTATTATTTCCTTTACCTTATGCTAGCAAAATTAATGTATTTGAATCCGATAATAAGGACAGAAATGATAAATTTCTCTCCCTTTTCCTTCCTCTTTTCTATTATCTTTTCTTTTTTCATTGATAAGACTTAAATTTATATTTATCATAGATTTTTACCTCATAATTTATCATTTTATCCCTTATATTTACTATAATTGTATTTACTTTAATTTTCAGTATTGATATCAATATTTCTTTTATGTCGAGCTGTTTCTAATGTTGTTAGAGTTTTTAGAATATTTTATTTTAATTGTTCATTACTTTTTATGTCGTTTATATATTTACTAATTTCCTTTCCTCACTGGGCTATTTTTCCCTGTTGGAGTTCCTGGGCTTAAGAGATCTTGTTTTTCTAACTAGGGTTGTAGCTTAGCAAGTAATAATAATAATAATAATAATAATAATAATAATAATAATAATAATAATTAAAAATAATAATAATAATAATGATAATAATAATGATAATAATAATAATGATAATAATAATAATAATAATAACAACAATAATGATAATAATAATAGTAATAATAACAACAATAATAATAATATTAATAATAGTAAAAATAATAATAAATAATAATAATAATAATAAAATAGTAATAATAATAATAATAATAATAATAATAATAATAATAATAATAATAATAATAATAATAATAATAATAAAGTAATTGCGATGGTAAATCACATTATAATAAAATATTGCAGTCAAGATGTATGAACATATAATTTTACTAAGAAAAGTAATATAGATCTCGACTTATAGTATTATAAATTTTATATTACAATTTAAAAATGGCTAATAATTATGATAAAAAGACCTAATATATATTTATAATTCCCAGTTACTTCTTTAACAAAAATATATTGGTCTATTTCATGTTCCTTCTTCTTCAGAAAACTATAGATTTCCAACATAACAATCATTGAACAGTTCTTGCAAAATATATCATTTTCGAATGTCACATTAAATCATTAAGAGCTACGACCTTTCAGCTGTAAAATTATTTATCGTGACCCAGTATTTCAATGTTCAAATTAAATTATTTTTTCCCAGAACCGTAGTTTTTTTTTTTTTTTTTTTTTTCCAGATACGGTCCTACATTGTTAAAAAAAAAAAACCGCCATTTTAATCGGAAATTCTCCCGAAAAATATACTGTTCTCATCCGTATTTCAGCAAAATAAGAGTGACCGTAATTTTACCATAATTTGTTGTTATATTTTACGGGTTGGTGACCGTGATATCACTCCTTTACGTCAATATATCCTTTTTTAAAACGGTAAAAATCCTGGAATAAATTTTACCAGATATTTACCGTTTTTTAATGCAAATTTTTAACTGTATACCGAAAATATTGTAAAAATCTTATACTGATAATTTAATAATCTAAGTAATAATATATATAATAATCTATAATAATAATCTAAATGATAAGCTAGCATAATAATAATCTAAATAATTAATAATATTGTTTTTGTAATTTTTTTCTATAGATACGGTCCTCCCGAAAATATCGTAAGATTCTTATACTGATAATCTAATAATCTGGATAATAATTATTATGATAATCTAAAATAACAATCTAAATGATAATCTAACATAATAATAATCTAAAATAATAATAATATATATAACTAATAATATTTCTTTTATTTTTGCTTACAGACACGGTTCTACTAAGAATATTGTAAGAATCTTTTATTGATAATCTAATAATCTAAATAATAATGTAAATAATAATCTAATAATAATCTAATAATCTAATAGACTTTTAATCTAATAATCTAAATAATCTAATAACTTAAACTATTTTATGCATTATGTTTGATAATCACTATATCTTTTTTTCAGCTTTTCGATTCACAGGATCGAGTATAGATAAAGTATAAAGGTCAAGGAATAAAAGAGATCTATAATATATATTCTATTAATCTTTCTTTAAGAAAAGGAAAATAACACAATTTATTAACCGAAAACATAGAAATTTACATACATCAAAATTTTTCAATAAATCATAAACACATTTTCGAAAAAGTAAACGAAGAGCTAAAACACCTTTGGCAATGATTTAGAAAGAATCATTTATTATATCATTGTAAACCAATGATAAAGAAAGCAGTTTTTGGTGCGAAGCTTCAACCAGGGAATTAAAGTTTGCCTTGTTACATTCGAATAACAATTCGAATATAATTTTTTTCTCCATCTCTTTGTCTGGGTTTAAATTTACATACAACTAATTTTGCATACACGTTTATTGCACAGATGTGAAACATAATACATGTATTCATGTTGGTTTGGTTTATATATATATATATATATATATACTTGTGTATATATATATATATATATATATGTATATATACACATATATTATATATATATACACACACACACACATATATATATATATATATATACAGCATATATATACATATGTATATGTATATTATATATATATATATATATATGTGTGTGTGTGTGTGTGTGTACATATATAAATATATATGTGTGTCTGTGTGTGTGTGTTTTCCGACATCTCGTTCTAATACCCCTTTGTATATAAATTTTTTTGCTAGCAGAGCTTATCCATATTTTCATATTCAATCGTTTTTTATTTAATATGACCGACAAATGTGACATTGAATTAGATTTTTTGCTCACTAATATTATTCAATTGATAAAACTTGTTCAACATAAGCGGATTAAAGTCTCTCTCTCTCTCTCTGTGAATATTTATCCTGCTTCATGAAGCCTCATATGAAACAAGGCTCCAGGGTGAGAAGCTATTGTAACAGTTTGAGACTTTGAACAATCAATTAAACAATAGAATTTTGTAAAATTAATTCTGGTTTAAAGAGTCAATGTAATGTAAAGGTACATATTGTGAGAGGTAGAATACTTAGTGAAATGATAACGGTCATCAACACACGCACACACAACCACAACAATAACAATAACAACAACAACAACAACAGCAACAACAACCTCACCATCCTTATGAGCTAAGGATGGGGAGTTTGGGTGAGCCTATAAGTCTATCTGCTGAGTCATCTGCAGCCATTGCCTGGCCCTCCTTGGTCCTAGCTTGGGTGGAGAGGGTGCTTGGGCGTTTATCATATGTATATATGGACAGTCTGCATGGATCTAGGCATTATCCTGCTGTATAGGTTAATGTCACTGTTCCTTGCCTCTGCCCTTCATGAGCGGCCTTTAAACCTTTAAACAAAAAGAACAACAGCAACAACAACAACAACACACAAAATTGGTAGACTAGACTTATCTTATTTCTGATTACTAATTGGAAAGTCATGAGAATGAATAAATATACTTTATTGTATCTGTTATTCATCCTGTTTATTTTAACTAAGACCGCTCATGAATGGCAGAGGCAAGGGACATTGACAATGACCTAGCTAGCAGAACAATGACCTGGCGACTGACTATATATACATATCAACGCCCAAAGCTAGGACCAAGTAGGACCAGGCAATGGCTGCTGATGACTCAGCAGGTAGACCTATAGACTTCCAAACCCCTCTCCATCCTTAGCTCACAAGGATGGCGAGGTTGCAGACACTACAAGAAACTATCGAGTTTGAGGGGGACTCGAACCTGACAATCGCTAGGCAGGGATGTTTCCAATAGGCCACCATAACATTGAAGTGCATAACATTATTTTTTAATTTGATGATTTAAATTGTTACTATTCTTAGAATTATTATAAATATCCTATTTTATATTGTTGCATGTCTTGAAACCAGGGAAGTTCGTATGAATGTGTACACTAGCTGGAAAAGCAGGATGCTATAAGCCCAGGGGCTCCAACAGGGAAATATACCCTAGTGAGGAAAGGAAATAAAGAAATAGATAAACAATAGAAGTAATGAACAATATAGAATATTTTTAGAACAGCAACAGCTGGATAGAGCTTTCATACATAAAGTGTAAAGAGAAACTTATGTCAGCCTGTTCAACATAAAAACATTCGCTGTAAGTTCAAACTTTTGAAGTTCCACACATATAACAATTATTTATGGAATTGGAGCCCTGGGCAGCATTACACTAGTGTGCGTATTGTTATTCTACAGAATATGCATTTTAAAAATGATGAATAAATTTAGCATTATTCAGCACTGGTGACAAATGTATTTCAAATCAAATATGTTTTTTCTTTCTAGAGTCCCAATGGAAACAAATTGCCGAACTGATCAACGCCATTAGTTGCCAACGCTTCCTACTAATGAGTGAAAAGGCTCACAGAAATCCCAGCGACTTTCCAGTCTTCCCTTTACAGATGTAAACAAAATATTAAACTGATCAACGCCATCTGTTGCCAAAGTATCCTACTAATGAGTGAAAAGGCTCACAGAAATATCAGCGACTCTCCAGTCTTCTCTTTACAGTTGCAAACAAAAGACTGAACTGATCGACGCCATCTGTTGCCAGTGCTTCCTACTAACGAGTGAAAAGGCTCACAGAAATCCCAGCGACTTTCCGGTCTTCCCTTTGCAGATGTAAACAAAAAATTTAACTGATCAACGCCATCTGTTGCCAAAGCTTCCTACTAATGAGTGAAAAGGCTCACAGAAATATCAGCGACTTTCCAGTCTTCCCTTTACAGATGCAAACAAAAGACCGTACTGATCAGTGCCATCTATTGCCAACGCTTTCTACTAACGAGTGTAAAGGCTCACAGAAATCCTAGCGACTCTCCGGTCTACCCTTCACAGATGCAAACAAAAGACCGAACTGATGAGCGCCATCTGTTGCCAACGCTTTCTACCAACGAGTGAAAAGGCTTACAGAAATCCCAGCGACTTTCCGGTCTTCCCTTAACTATCTCTGTTGCAGTGTCAGGAGATTTAATTATTCATCGTGTTAGCTTCTTTTTTTACGAGATGTTTGCGTTCCTCAATCGCTTACCCTCTGGAAAGTTGCACGTCCTGAAGTCGTCGTAAAGTTAATCAAACCTGATCCGTACATGGCACGTGAATTTATGATGACAGCGCTAATTGTGCTTGGCTAATAGGCAAGCGCCAGGTAATTAAGCGATAATGTTTTCCAAGTATAAAAGATTAATTCCATCTGAATATTTTTTTTATTTTTTTTTATTTTTTTTTATTTTTATTTTTTATTTTTAAGTGGAATGTTGTGCAACGCTTGCATTGAAGGTGAACAAGTAGAATTTCATGTAGGATTCAAGATTCTGACATTTAATAGAAGGAATAAATCTGGAAAATGAAAAAATATACATTTTATAGAAGGAATAAGTCAAAAAATATACATTTAATAGAAGGAATAAGTCAAAAAATATACATTTAATAAAAGGAATAAGTCTGGAAAATGAAAAAAAAATATGCATTTAATAGAAGGAATAAGTTTGGAAAATGAAAAAAAATATACATTTAATAGAAGGAATAAGTCTGGAAAATAAAAAAAAATAAACATTTGATAGAAAGAATAAGTTTGGAAAATGAAAAAATATGCATTTAATAGAAGGAATAAGTCTGGAAAATGAAAAAAAATATACATTTAATAGAAGGAATAAGTCTGGAAAATGAAAAAAATATACAATTAGATAGAAGGAATAAGTCTGGAAAATGAAAAAAATATGCATAGTAGGAATAAGTCTGGAAAATGAAAAAATATACATTTAATAAAAGGAATAAGTCTGGAAAAGGAAAAAATATACATTTCATAGAAGGAATAAGTCTGGAAAATGAAAAAATATATACATTTAATAGAAGGAATAAGTCTGAAAAATGAAAAAAAAAATATACATTTAATAGAAGGAATAAGTCTGGAAAATGAAAAAAAATATACATTTAATAGCAGG
>NC_090728.1:60629090-60631590 GCF_036898095.1 Palaemon carinicauda | reverse complement strand
GATCGCTGATTGGTTAGAATTATCTTGTTCAACCAATCAGCGATCAGGAAACTTTTCTGAGCTAAAAGAGCTCCGCTACAAGTCGGTGCAAATCTGCCTCGCTAAAGAAAAATGGGCTATAGAGTCGTGTTACTCTTTTTTTTTTAAAGTCTAAAGGTCACTCATGAATTGCAGGAGCAAGGGACAGTGATATTGCCCTATCGAGCAGGACAATGCCCTAGAGACTGACCATATATACATATGATTAGTGCCTAAGCCCTTTCTCCACCCAAGCTAGGACCAAGGAAGACCAAGCAATGGCTGCTGATGACTCAGCAGATAGACCTATAGGCTCCCCCAAACTCCCCATCCTTAGCTCACAAGGTTGGTGAGGTTACAGCGACCAAAGAAACTAACGAATTTGAGTGAGACTCGAACCCCAAACTGGCGTTCACCAGTCAGGGACGTTATCACATCGGCCACCACAACCCTAGAATTTAATTATTTGTATCATTAGAGAAACTAGAGTCGTTTTACCGTTTTATAGCACTTAAGAGAAACTAGAGGGGCACCCAGTTGAGAGCATGCCTTCGCCTTACCAAGCAGTCATATTTTTCTCTTAACTCCACTCGTACTTGAACTTCGATGTATTTTCTTCAAAATCTAATGGATTTGTGCTTGGGACATACCCCCATATGTTCACCAAGTTACGTTAAAATTGGTTCAGTAGTTTTTGGGTTGTGTTGTTCACAAACAAAAAATAAACTAACAATATTTGCCATTTAATTATTTTACGATTACTTTCAAAATACTGCTGCGTATTTATACTTCGATGTACTCTATATAAATTCTTACTGCCATCCTTGGGTCATACCAAGTTTAGTCAAAATAATTAGAGTAATTTTTGTGTAAAGTTGCTGCAAAACGAACAGATAAACATACGAAACAGACAGGAGTGAATACATACCCTTCGCAAAATCTTCGATTCTGGCGAAGGCCACACTAATAGCTAAGTTGGTAGCATCGCGGGCTTCTGTTTCAAAGGTCCCGAGTTCGCGTTCCCGCCAGGACGCAGATAGTGTGAGACCTTCTACCGGGGGTACTCCCCAGGGTGGCGCCTGGGGGGGAGGTTAGAGGGGGCTAGTGATAGTCCCTGCTGGCTTATGGTCACCCGAGCAGAATGATGTAGATCGTCGAGTGGAGACCTAAAACCCGCAACTTCAACTTTAACTTCAACTTTTAGTTGAATAACTAGATCATATTTCAAAATCAATAAAAAAAAAAACAGTACTTCCATGTTCTTCAAATGTAAGCAAATTGATTTTGCTAAATTTGGTTTTCCTTTAAATTACTTCACTTTCAATTTTCCTTCATGACTATTCACTTTTTCACTTGCTGACCCCTTTGTAATCAACAAAAGCTAATCTAAACTCCATGTAACCATAGTTAATATAGCTTCTTCAATGACATTGCAATATGGTTATATTAATCTCAACTGGAATAGTAGAAACTAGAGGTGTCCTTTTACAAAATTGACCCAATCACTTCTTTACTTGCTAACCCCTTTATATTCAACAAAAGCTAGTCTTAGCTCATGAGTACTTTCTCATGTACTAGTTAATATACTGTAGCTTCTTCTATGACATTGCAATATGGTTATATTAATCTCAACTGGAATAGTAGGAACTAGAGGTGTCTTTTTACAAAATTGACCCAATCACTTTACTTGCTAACCCCTTTATATTCAACAGAAGCTAATCATAACTCACGGGTACCCCTCTATATAACCCTAGTTAATATAGGTTCTTCAGTGACAGGAATATAGTTATATAAATTTTAACTGAATAGTAGAAACCAGAGATGTCATTTTACAAAGTTTACCCAATCACTTTTTCACTTGCTAACCCCTTTATATTCAACAAAAGCTAGTCTTAACTCACGAGTACTTCCTCACGTACTAGTTAATATAGATTTTTCAATGACATCGTGATATATTGATATCAATTTTAACTGGAATAATAGGAACCAGAGGTATCATATTACAAAATTGACCCAATCACTTTTTCACTTGCTAACCCCTTTATATTTAACAAAAGCTAGTCCTAACTCACGAGTACTTCCTCATGTACTAGTTAATATACTGTAGCTTCTTCCATGACCTTGCAATATGGTTATATCAATCTCAAGTGGAATAGTAGATACTAGAGGTGTCATTTTACAAAATTAACCCAATCACTTCTTTACTTGCTAACCCCTTTATATTCAACAAAAGCTAATCTTAACTCACGAGTACTTCCTCATGTACTAGTTAATATAGGTTCTTCAATGACATTGCAATATAGTGATATTAACTTTAACTGGAATAGTAGTAGCTAGGTGACATTTTACAAAATTAACCCAATCACTTTTTCACTTGCTAACCCCTTTATATTCAACAAAAGCTAATCCTAACTCACGAGTACTGCTTTATGTACTAGTTGATATAGGTTCTTCAATGACATTGCAATATAGTGATATTAAT
>NC_090728.1:60601590-60619090 GCF_036898095.1 Palaemon carinicauda | reverse complement strand
TTGAAAGAGGGTCTACTACCGAATAATAATAATATAATAATAATAATAATAATAATAATAATAATAATAATAATAATAATAATAATAATAATAATAATATCAATAATAATATAATAATAATAGGATAATGAACTTTTTGTAGTGTGATACGGATTTGTTGATATTTTTTTTTATATTTCGAATAATTACCTGTATACAATGTATAGTTTTTCATCATCATCATCATCATTATCATCTCCTCCTACGCCTATTGACCCAGAGGGCCTCAGTTAAATTTCAACAGTCGTCTCTATTTTTAATTCAATACTTCTCAATTCATCATCTCCTACTTCATGATTCATAGTCCTCTTAAATAATAATAATAAATAATAATAATAATAATAATAATTATTATTATTATTATTATTATTATTATTATTATTATTATTATTATTATTATCATTATTATATTATTATTATTATTATTATTATTATTATTATTAGCTAAGCAACAACTCTAGTTGGTAAAGTAGGATGCTATAAGCCCAAGGGCTCCAACAGGGAAAAGTAGCCTAGTGAGGAAAGGAAACAAAGAAATTGATATACTATAAGAGAAGTAATGAACAATTAAGAAAAAAAAATAAGAACAGTAACAACACATTGTGAAAGGATTCGAAGTAGAGTGTAGGTTGCTGTTCGAGGGTCCACACTAGGCCCCATGAAACCCGTTTACAGAAGTTTGAAGGTTTAAAGGCCGCTCATGAATGGAAGAGGAGTGGGACAGTGACATTGCCCTAGCTTGCAGGGCACTGCCCTAGAGACTGACCAAATCCCCTCTTCCACCCAAGTTAGGACCAAGCAGAGCCAGGCAATGGCTGCTGATATTCCTTTGAATTTTTCATTACTTTTTATATCGTTAATTTTTTCCTTATTTATTTCTTCGTTTCCTTTTCTTACTGGGTAATTTTGGCCTGTTTGAGCTCCTAGGCATCTTGCTTTTCCAACTAGGGTTGTAGCTTGGCTAGTAATAATAATAATAATAATAATAATAATAATAATAATGACTCAGCATATAGACCTATAAGCTCCCCCAAACCCCCCAATCCTCAGCTCACAAGGATGGTGATGTTACAGTGACCAAAGGAATTAACGAGTTTGAGTGGACTTGAACACCAGTATGGCGATCACCAGTCAGGGACGTTACCACATCGGCCACCAATACCCGGAATGGGCTGTTGAATTCCAAGTCCTTGACTGACCATAGTAACGAACAGACTAAAAAATTAAAAGCTAAAAAAAACATAAAAACTTTTTCATAGTTCATGAAGTTTCAAAAAGAACTAACGTTTTTCTCGAATAATAACATTTCTGAACTAGAGGGGCACTCATCAGAGCGCATACCTCCACCACGGCAGCTTATTTCTCGACCTTGACCTTGACCTTTGACCTTAACATATATTAATTGGCGGGAATCTTTCATTCATTCAAATATGAGCCAAGTCTGAAGTCTCTGTGACAACAATGTCCAAACTTATGGCTGAGTACGTGAATTGGACATTTTGCTTGACAGTGACCTTGACCTTTGACCTTACCATGCATTGATTGGCGTGGATTTTCATACGCTCAAATATGAACCGAGTTTGAATTCTCTGTGTCCAACGATGGTCCAAACTTTTGGCTGAGTACGTGAATTGGACATTTTGCTTGACAGTAACCTTGACCTTTGACCTTAACATGAATTAATTGGCGTGGATTTTCATACGCTCAAATATGAACCGAGTTTGAAGTCTCTGTTACAACGATGTCCAAACTTATGCTTGATTACGTGAATTGGACATTTTGCTTGACAGTGACCTTGACCTTTGATCTTGACCTTCTAAAATTTAATCATTTCCAGCTATTTACATATCAGTTAATCCCTACAAGTTTCATTACTCTACGATTCATATTGTGGATAAGAAGCTGTTCACAAACAAACACACACACACAAACAGGGGTTAAAATGATAACCTCCTTCCAACTTCGTTGATGAAGGTAATAAACATTGTTATAAATAAGGATATTTGAAGTGAAAAATATCCACTATCAGAAGGAAACTGTTCACAAACAAACACACAAACAGGGAGTAAAACATAACCTCCTTCCAACTTCAGTGATGAAGGTAATAAACATTGTTTTAAATAAGGATATTTGAAGTGAAAAATATTCACTACCAGAATCTACTGAGTGGACAATTCATTTAGCTTTTATTGTTAATTAGGATTAAAAGTCCTCTTTGAACTTTATAACATCAATTGGAATTGAACTTTTGATAATCAATCATAAAAGGAAGCAGTTTTTTCGTGGCTTATTAATGGTTTTTCCATGAATTCAATGTAATGAAATAGACGAAAATATAATTTCAATGAGTATAAATGAGAAATTTTCTTCTAATCTTTTTATCTATTATTAGAATGAGGTCAAATAAATGCGCAAATCCCAACAAATGAAAAAATTACTTTGAATAAAAGTTTTTTTTTTTTTTTTTTTTTTTTTTTTTTTTTTTTTTTTTTTTTTAGCTAATATTTTAGTCTGTCGATTCTTTAATATGAGCTTAAAGTCTTTGTCTGTTTGTCTATGTTGGTTACTACTGTATAGTTCGCTCTCCATGAGTATCGTGGTATTTCCGTCTATTAGATTTCAAAACGAAAGAATTTGTGTTAAATTAAATTATGTATATTTTTACTTCCTCCAACGAAGTTGGAAGGAGGCTATGTTTTCGCCCCTGTTTGTGTGTTTTTTTGTGTAGGTGTGTATTTGTTTGTTTATGAAGAGTTGTTCAATCATAGAGTACTGAAACTGGTAGGGATCAACTTTTTGACTTCAAACCTAAATATTTTTGTGTACAAATAAATAGGCATATTTAATGCCATTATATTATCTCTCTCTCTCTCTCTCTTCTCTCTCTCTCTCTCTCTCTGTCTTTCACTTTCTTTCTTTCCTTTCTCTTTTTCTTCATCTCTTTCTCTCTGTTCTATCTCTCTCTTTTCTTTCTTTCCTTCACTCTCTCTCTCACTCTCTTCTCTATCTTTTTACTTTTCTCTCTCTCTCTCTCTCTCATCTCTTCTCTCTCTCTCTCTCTCTCACCCTTAATATGCCCCGAACCACGGGCTGCATAGCTCATTATTTATGCTCATTCGCCTTTCCATCACGAGGTGTCGTTTCTCATTTTCTGCCCAGAGAATAAAAACTTCTCTTCCGGAGACAGAGACGGAATGCAGACCTTTTGTGTCGAGATGACTTCGACATTGCAGATTTCAAACCTCTCTCTCTCTCTCTCTCTCTCTCTCTCTCCTCTCTCTCTCTCTCTCTTACCTTTAATTATGCAATATTTGAAGTCTCCCTCTCCCTCCTTTTCCTTTAATTATGCTATATTTGAACTCTCTCTCTCTCTCTCTCTCTCTCTCTCTCTCTCTCTCTTATATCTAATTATGCTATATTTGAAGTCTCTCTCTCTCTCTCTTCTCTCTCTCTCTCTCTCTCCCTTACCTTTAATTAGCTATGTTTGAAGTCTCTCTCATTTTCCTTTAATTATGCTATATTTGAAGTCTCTCTCTCTCTCTCTCTCTCTCTCTCTTCTCACTTACCTTTAATTATGCAATATTTGAAGTCTCTCTCTCTTCTTTTCTTTTAATTTTGCTATATTTTGAAGTCTCTCTCTCTCTCTCTCTCTCTCTCTCTCTCTCTATCTCTATCCTTGAATATTTACATATCTTTGAAAGACACTTATAGGCTTAAGGGCCACTCATGAATGGCAGAGGCAAGGGACAGTGACATTGCCCCATCAAGCAAGACAATGCCCTCAGAGACTGATCATATATACATATGTTTAGCGCCCAAGCCCCTCTCCACTCAAGCTAGGACGAAGGAGGGCCAGACAATGGCTGCTGATGTCATAGCAGATAGACCTATTGGCTCCAGTAAACCCAAATCCTTAGCTCACAATGATGGTGAGGTTGAAGCAACGAAAGGAACTAACAAGTTAGAGCGGGGGATTCGAACCTCAGTCTGGCGTTCACCAATCAGGGACGTTATATAGACATTTTCAACAAGAGAGATGTCATATGCGTCAGTTAGATTGGAAATAGCATCATTATTTTCAAAAACAAAACCTTTCGAAGATAGGTTGATGGAACCTCGACATCTAATTACCGTCTTTCTAATTTGCACGTGTCATCACGATCGGCATTTGGAAAAGGCTGATAAGGAAGATATGAGTTAAATTACCTTTTTAGGGTAAACTGGGTGATATTTATCGAGCTTGATTGGCCAGGGCCTCAGCCGCCCGTTGAGATACTACCGCCAGAGAGTTATGGGGGTACTTTGACTGGCCAGACAGTACTGCGTTGGATCTTTCTCTCTGGTTACGGTTCTTTCCCTTTGCCTGCACATACACCAAAGAGCCTGACCTATGTTTTGCATATTCTTCTCTGTCTTCATACACCTGACAACACTGAGATTGCTAAACAATTCTTCTTTGCCCAAGGGGCTAACTTCTGCACTGTAATTGTCCAGTGGCTACTTTCCTCTTGGTAAGGGTAGGAGATATTCTTTAGCTACGGTAAGCAGCTCTTCTAGGAGAAGGACACTCCAAAATCAAACCACTGTTCTCTAGTCTTGGGTAGTGCCAAAGCCCTCTTTACCATGGTCTGCCACTATCTTCGGTTAGAGTTCTCTTGCTTGAGGGTACGCACTATAGCCAGACACTTGCTTTTCATTATATAGGGGAGATGATTCATTAGCAAAGCATGTTCATTGTTCATTTCTAATCTCTATTGGTATTGTTCATTTATAGGGGGGTAGGGGGAGTGGTCATACCCTGGTGACAGAGGGTTGTGTGTCCGTGTGTTTGTGCATATCTATCTAAATATTTTGCAGACATCTTTGACGGGGCACGTACACTAGTAAATATATAATAGGTTGAACGTTATATAATTTTCTGAAGATTACACTTCAATATATATATATATATATATATATATTATATTGTATCTGTATATATATATATTATATATATATATATTATATAGTATCTGTATATATATATATATATATGTATCTGTATATATATATATATATTATATGTATCTGTATATATATATATATATATATTATATATTATATATATATATATATATGTAAATTATATATATATATAAATACATATATATCTAATATATATATATATATCTATATATATATATATATATATATATATATAATTGTTATTTTGTAGACACAGACAATCAACTCTGCTAAAGAGATTTGCAATTTTAACACAGTGACTGCAAATTCCTTGAACTGTTAAAAAAAAATTGGTCAGGCCTTCGAGCAAACGAATTTGTAATAACTTCTTTTTTTTATCATCAACAAAATAATGAGGTCATTCTGGGTACTGAATTTACATTCCTGTTAAACTGTCTTGCTAATTACGCGTTACTTGTCCGCATGTACGAATGACTTCCGTGTAAATTTAGCTATTACGGCTTGCGTGTCGAGATGATATTCCCATTTTCGTAATTTAGAGAACCTATTAATACTGCATATTGCTGATAATTTACTTAATAAGGTAATACACTCCAATGGAGATTTGTCGTTTCAAAATGTTTCTACTTAATACAGTTCTTTATCCTACGAAATTATATTACGAAAAATATATACCTAATGGGTAGTAGGTTTTCCAGGGCACCAGCCACCCGTTGAGATACTACTAGAGAGTTTTGGGTCCTTTGACTAGCCAGAGAGTACCATATTGTATACTTCTCTCTGGTTACGGTCTATTTTCACTTTGCCTACATACACACTGAATAGTCTGGCCTATTCTTTACATATTCTCTTCTGTCCTCAAACACCTGACAACAATTAAATTACCAAGCAATTCTTCTTCGCCAAAGGGGTTACTGTACTGTAATTGTTCTGTGAACACTTTCCTCTTGGTAATGGTAGAAGAGACTCTTTAGCTTTGGTAAGCAGCTCTTCTAGGAGAAGGACACTCCAAAATCAAACCATTGTTCTCTAGTTTTGGGTGGTGCCATAGCCTCTGTACCCTGGTCTTCCACTATCTTGGGTTACAGTTTTCTTGCTTGAGGGTACACTTGGGCAGACTATTCTATCGTATCTATTTTCCTCTTGTTTTGTTTAAGTTTTTATAGTTTATATAGGAGATATTTATTTTAATGGTGTTACTGTTCTTAAAATATTTTATTTTTCCTTGTTTCATTTCCTCACTGGGCTATTTTCCCTGCCGGGGCCCCTAGGCGTATAGCATCCTGCTTTTCCACCTAGGGTTGTAGCTTACCAAGTAATAATAATAATAATAATGATAATAATAATAATACGAGATTATATTAAGAGAAATATATACCTAATATAATAGTCTATTACATTTCAATTTTTTTCTGTGTATCAGTTCTTTATCCTACAAGATTATATTACGAAAAATATATACCTAATATCATAGTCAATTACATTTTTTTTTGTGTATCAGTTTTTTATACTACGAGATTGTATTACGAAAATATATACCTAATATAATAATTTATTACATTTCTGTTTTTTTTCTGTGAACCAGCTCTTTATCCTCCGATATTATATTACGAAAAACTTATACGTAATATAATAGTCTATTACATTTCTGCTTTTCTTTGTACCAGTTCTTTATCGTACGATATTATATTACGAAAAATATATACTTAATATAATTGTCTATTACATTTCTGTTTTTTCTGTATCAGTTCTTTACCCTACGAGATTATATTACGAAAAATATATACCTAATATAATAATCTATTACATTGCTGTTTTTTCTGTGTATCAGTTCTTTTTCCTTCGATATTATATTACGAAAAATTTATACCTAATATATTAGTCTATTACTATTTATTTTTCTGTGTATCAGTTCTTTATCCCACGAGATGATTATATTACGAAAAATATACACCTAAAATAATAGTCTATTACATTACTGTTTTTTTCTGTGAACCAATTCTTTATACTACGAGATTATATTACGAAAAATATATACCCAATATAATAGTCTATTACATTTCTGTTTTTTTTCTTTCTTTTTTGTACTGTATCTTCATTCATTCCGTGCAAGTCTTCCACTTTTTGCAATCACGAATTCCAGGAATATCTAATGGGAATGATGTTCTTGTTAATCAATGTACATGATACACTAATCATGTTTATCCATTTTCCTTTTTATATTCAATGATTAATTATAGATATATAGGACATATTTATTTAATAATTCGTTTAATATTAAAAATATGGATGAAAAATTTCTAAATCTAATTTAAAAATATAATTTCCTGTTAAATTACAATGAAAATATTATGAGAAAAATAAACATATAGAATACTGAAGAATAAATTTCCCAGCTGAACTATGCTCAATTTTTTTCTTTTAATGAGGCACATATACAATGACTCGCAAGGCTGCCCTTTTAGCTCGGAAAAAATTCCTACTAGCTGATTGGTTGGATAATATAATTCAAACCAATCAGCTGGTAGGAAAGTTTTCCGAGCTAAAAGGGCATCCCTGACTCGAAGGGGTGCCCTCTTAGCTCGGAAAAGTTTCTTAATAGCTGATTGGATGGATATGACAATTCTAACCAATCAGTTAGTAGAACACTTTTCCGAGCTAAAAGGGCACCCCTGCGAGATTGCAAATGCGCCTCATTAAAAGAATTAGTATAGTGTGTTTATTAATTCTAACCAATCAGCTGGTAGGAAACTTTTCCGAGCTAAAAAGGCACCCCTCCGAGTCAGTGCAAATGCGCCTCATTAAAAGAGTTACTACAGTGTCTCTATTAATTCTAACCAATCAGCTGGTAGGAAACTTTTCCGAGCTAGAAAGGCACCCCTCCGAGTCAGTGCAAATGCGCCTCATTAAAAGAGTTACTACAGTGTCTCTATTAATTCTAACCAATCAGCTGGTAGGAAACTTTTCCGAGCTAAAAGGGCATCCCTGCGAGTCAATGCAAATGCGCCTCATTAAAAAAAATGAGTTAGTGTCTATGCATTTATAGATAACTGACATTTAACTCTGATTTGATCGGGATTTTGTCAGTTAAGTGCATTAGATCCGAAAGCCATTAATTTATTACAATGCATTAAAAACTAATATAATCTGGAGATTAGTGTATATCCAGTCATATAATGCACTGTTAGAAATAACCGTAAATTTAATCGGAAATTCTCAGTAATTTTGATACTGTTCCATTTGATATTCCGAACAGAAAACTCCACAACAATTAATCAATCTGTGTTCAGAAAATATACATGCTTCTAGAAGGTGTGGTGGCCGATAGGTCTATCTGCTGAGTCATCAGCAGCCATTGCCTGGCCCTCCTAGGTCATAACTTGGGTGGAGAGGGATCTTGGGTGCTGATCCTAAGTATATATGGTCAGTTTAGGGCATTGTCCTGCTTGATAGGGCAATGCTACTGTCCCTTGTCACTGCCATTCATGAGTAGCCTTTAAACCTTTAAACTCAAGCAAGGTTCTTCAGGAAGAATCCAAGAATCCTTTTTCTTTATAATGTTTGGATAAAATATTGAATCCACAATAATTTGGCTTTCATTTTCTAAGAATATATGTATATATATATATATATATATATGAACATATATATATATATATATATGCATATATATATACATATATATGTGTGTATATATATATATATATATATATATGTATATATATATATATATATATGAACATATATATATATATATATATATGCATATATATATATACATATATATGTGTGTATATATATATATATACATATATATATGTATATATATATATATATGTATATATATATATATATATATATAAATGTGTATATATATATATATATATATGTGTGTGTAGGTATATATATGTATATATATATATATATATATATAATAGGGACATATCAAAAATTGCTTCCACAATAACTTCTAACTATTCTTTTCTATAAATCAAGTAAAATCTCTCATAGAGGAAATTAAACCATTATAAAGGAAGAACGTTTTGTGAAAGTGAATTTCCAAATCTCTATCCAGCTCGGCACAATGGAATATGATTTTGTGTCTTCTTGGTTGTTTTGCAGAAACTCAGAAATGATGGAATAAATGATTTCACTTGTTTTCGTCTGTTTGCGACAAAAGCTGTCGAGAAAAAAATCGTCATAAATTAGGAAATAGGAAAAAATCTTTGAAAAGAGTCGCTTATTAAATTATTAGACCTCTCTTCATTTCGCGAGGACTTTCTTGAAAAAAAAAGGCGATTTGCATGTTTTGCTCAGAAGATTTGACCTAGATTGCGAAACAATTGCTATTTCGGAGAGTTTTGAACAACAGTTTTAATGATTAAAATCGTTTTTTATTGAATTATGATTATCAGTTGCCAAGTGTAATATCCAAAGGTTTTTTTTAAGGGGGAGGGGAATGCACACCCAGAAACAAAATAAAAAAATAAAAAAGGGTTCATGAGCAATTGAAAAATAAATTTTTACCCTCAAAGGACGTACTGGTACGTTTCACAAAACCCATCCTTTTACCCCCATGGACGTCCTTGCAAAAAAATGCTGTAAAAAATATTTTTTTTCATATTTTTGATATTTTTTTGAAAAAAATCAGGCATTTTCCAAGAGAATGAGACCAACCTGACCTCTCTATGACAAAAATTAAGGCTGTTAGAGCAATTAAAAAAATATATACTGCAAAATGTGCTGGGAAAAAAATAACCCCTTGGGGTTAAGGGTTGGAAATTTCCAAAGAGCCTGGGGGTAAAAGGGTTAATATAAGCAGCTAGCGATGAAGTATATGAAAAAAGTATATGCTTATGTTTTGCGGAACAATTTTGAGTTTTAAACAATAGTTTTCTTGATTAAAATATTTTTTATTGACTTTTAATTATCAATTACCAAGCGCCATACAAACCATTTATATTTTTTTGAAAATGTACACCTTATGAAGGATCGATCTATTAAAAAATGAAATTGGTTTAATGAAAACAGCTGGAGATGAAGGATATGAAAAGAGGAAAGTATATTTTTATATTTTGCTGTTAATAGTTGACCTAGTTTGCGAAACAATTCCTAATATAGTGAGTTCTGAACAACATTTTTCATGATTAAAATCATTTTTATTATCAGTTGCCAGGTGTAATATCCCCATTTTTTTTCCGGGGGCTAGGGGGGGGGGGGAAATCACACCGATTGACAAAATAAAAATAAATTGAAAAAAAAAAGTGTTCATGAAGATATATCCTTGGGAAAGATCGAGCAATTAAAAGAAATAATTAGTTTTATATAAGCAGCTGGAGAAAAAAAAAATATATATAAAAGTATATTTTTATATTTTACTGTGAATATTTGATCAATTTTGCGAAACAGTTACCGTTATAGTAAGTTTTGACTGATTAAATTCGCTTTTCATTGAATTCTAATAACCAGTTTCCTAACGCAATATCCCCCATTTTTTTTCCTTCTTTTAAAAATGCACACCAAGTGACAAAATGAAAAAAAAAATGAAAAATAAAAAGTGTTCATAAAGAGTTATGCGTAGGAAAGATCGAGAAATTGAAAGACAAACTCTGTTTAATAGAAGCAGCTGGAGATGAAATATATGAAAAGAAATTATATTCTCATAGATTTGACCTAGTTTTAGCAAAAATTCCTGTTAGCAAGTTTTGAACATAAGTTTTCATGATCAAAATAATTTTTATTGACATGATTATCAGTTGCAAAATGCAATATCCCCTGATTTTTTTTAAGTGACAAAAATAGGAAATTACAAAAGTGTTCATAAAAAAATATCCTTAGGAAAGATCGAGCTATAAAAAGAAAAAATAGTTTAATAAAAGCATCTGGCGATGAAATATAGGAAAAGAAGAAACTATATATATTTTTTTTCTAAATAATTTGTAATAGCGACCTGTTAATTTTCTCATTTCATCGAAAATTATTCATATTCCCTCTTTCTACATTTCCTGTAATCGCCTTCAGCCCGTTTTTTAAAAGACTTTTTAACCTCAATTCACGGTGTAGATATTGTTTGTTTATATAACATTATCTCTTCTCTCATCAAAATTACATTAATTACATTAACGACACATTTACAAACTTTTATTTCCAATTTATATTCTCGTTAAATTTCGTTTCTATCAAAATTTGCCCACGCAGACTCATACAAGCATACACGTGTATATATATATGTATATATATATATACATATATATATACAGTATATTTATACAGTATATATATATATATATATATATATGTATGTATATACACAGTATATATAAATATATATATATATATATATATGTGTGTGTGTGTGTATATATATTTATATAAATATACAGTATATATTTATATATATATATACATATATATATATATATGTAAAGTATATATATATATATATATATACACACGCATATATATATATATATATACACACGCATATATATATATATATATATACACATATATATATATATATATATATATGTGTAAAGTATATATATTTATATACATATATATTTGTATATATATATATATATATATATATCAATAATCTACCAAATGCGGTATGTGGTGATTTTAACCTTAATCTTCTTAAAACAAGAACTAAAACCAGAACAACATGACTGATTAAATATTAATATGCAGACGACAATGCTATATGTGATATGCATGAAGTTAACCTTAAAAGAATCCTCAGTGCCTTCGCTGAGGCCTACATGAAATTAGGTCTATCAATCAATGTCATTTAAACCAAAAACCTTTATCAACCTACACAAAATTACAAGGTAAGAAATCCTATCTTTGTTAGGTGATGAAACCCTTGACAATATTAATAACTTTTTTTGTAGGTATTTACATCTCAGCCAATGTAAGCATTGATAAAAAATACTGCAAATAAATGTTAGTATTGAGTCTCTAGAATTCGAATTTTGTTAAACTTTAAAAAAAAAATTTATTTCGAAATCAAAATCATGGTTTTGAAATGTTGAAAGTAGAAAAAGATAATAAAATATCAATAGCTTTCCAGTGAGTACTTGCCTCACTCTAATAGATGAAACTTTTTTTTTATAATCCACATTGAAAAACAGCTAATTTTATTATCGCAAGTTCCCCTTATTATTTGCTTCTTTTTGCTGCCATCTTGATCTATTATTGTAAGTCAAATTGAAATTTTGTATATTATGTAATGTATTCTCATACCCCGAGAGGGGTCGCTGGAGTTAATAAAACACTTTAATCATTTAATACTTATGCCCTTATTATTCCCACAAACTTTATATCATTCCAAGTTATTAATTGATACATATTCTCTATGACTGGGTAAGTGGAACAGCTAACTTTTATGAAGCAGGTTAAGAGGCTTTTGGGCAGCCAAATTATATTTGTAGCACATAAATACTTGTTTCATTTCGGAAACCCCCTGAGAATTAATTGACTTCACCCTGTCTATATGTAACTGGAGATTGATACAGTCACATTTTATTACAAAATTCACTATCTAGTTAACTCTTTTTCAAAACTTTAACAGTCCAAATGATATTTGTAGCATAAAAATACTCGTTTCTTTTCGTAAACCCTCTGAGAATTAATTGATCTGGTCACTATAAGTATATATGACTGGAGATTGATGATGTCCCATTTTATTACAAAATTCATTATCTAGTTAACTTTTTCGAAACCTTAAAAGTCCAAATGATATTAGTAAACACAAAAATACTCGTTACCTTTCGTAAACCCTCTGAGAAATAATTGACCTGGTCACTATGATTATATATGACTGGAGATTGATGATGTCACATTTTCTTTACAAAATTCATTATCTATTTAACTTTTTTCGAAACCTTAAGAGTCCAAATGATATTTGTAACACAAAAATACTCGTTTCATTTCGGAAACCTATGAGAATTCACTGACCTCACCCTAAGTATATATGACTGGAGATTGACGGAGTCACATTTTAATGCAAAAATCTTTATCTAGTTAACTTTTTTTTTTAAATGATATTCAGGTCGACTTTGTTTTTAGATTTCGATTCCAAACGCTAAAAGGAAACGATACGTGAGCAGTGCTTTTGGGAAATTAAAAACTAGAGTATTTGTAAATCGGAAACTAACTCCAGAATAACTGGATAAAACTTCTATCTTTTTTTTTCGCTGCACCAACTTATTATCCTTCTACCTAAGCCCCGTTTTATACCGTTCAACCTCTTTAATTTTGATTTTTTTTAACGCACGTAGATACTAAATAAAAAATCTAAAACAATTCCACAGAGTATTTGAAAATTCGGAATTAACTTCTGAAACAGAAATTGTGGCTTACCTTTAAATTCTTCTCCCTACACCCATTCATGCTGAAGAGGCTTGGACTGCATGTAAAGGTTAAGGTGTCTTGTTTCAGTTCCAGCTTCCTCAGAATAGATGCTCACCAGAACGACAGCTGGGCAAGCCCAAACCCCTACTATGGGGCCCAATCACAGTAGTGGCCTCCCAATAAACAGCTTAAACTCACGGTCCCGAGCTAGGATCGATGTGCTGTCATGTGAATGCAAGGCATCAGCCGGGCAAGCCCAAACACTCACTGTGGTGCCCAACCATATCAGTGGCCTCCCCAATAAACAGCTTAAACGGACGGTCCCGGGCTGGGATCGATCTGCTGCCATGCAGATGATAAGCGAACACGTTACCACTGTACACTAAATAAAGATTCTAATACAGTTACACCAACGCAGCATGCGAAAAAGCCTCAAGACAAATTGGTAAGACTGTCTAACCAATTACAGTGTTCCAGAAGAGTCAAACTGCTCAAGTATCGAAGCCCTCGTCAGAAGCCAGTTAAAACTGGTTAGAATGTGGTTAGAATGAAGGAAAAATTTATGCTAAAACAAATTTTCTAATCAGATCTTAGTAAAGGAAACTATATTGGGTAGACAGAAGAAACGTTTTAAGATCTGTTTGGAAGTAAATATGAAAATGTGTGATTTCGACCTTGAAATATGCTAATTCCTCAGTTTTTCCTTCACATATTTCTGCATTGAATTCAGTTGACAAACCTGTTTTAATTTTTTTAATATTATTAATCTATTTGTTTCTCTAATTCACCTCTTTTCCATTTTAAGGACAATTTCACAATATCAAATATCATACCTGAAGTCAAAGTTTGCATATTTTTATTGCTCATATTTTCTTTTAACTACCAACTCCAGCAAACCGTTTTAATAATTTTAACTCACATTTCTGTCTTCTCTCTATCTCCAAATCATTATTGTATTATCCATAAAATATCCTATTCCACAATCCCATCTGAATATCCTTTCTTATTCCTCAGCGATGAAATGTTTTCCAGTTTTGAGATTTCTTGTTATGAAAGGGTTCAAAACGAACAATAACAAAAATAAGCTGTGCACTGAACAATCTCCTAACAGTTACTAGACATCTACGGTCTACATTCACAGAAAACGATGATAAATAAAAGGGAAAATCAGACAATGGTTGTAATAAACTAAAGTACTTTAAAAGCAAATTGAGTTAAGCTATTTTTCAAATTCCTTTCAAGTTTGTTAGATTAAAAACAGGGGACTTATGTAATAATAAAATAGTTACTACTATTTTCACCTACATCTCATTAGCAGCATTTTAAAAAGATCTTTCATATGTAAACTATAAAAACTTAAAAACCATATGACAAGAAGATGGAAAAAACTGTGCCCGTGTGTACCCTCAAGCCAGAGAACTCTACCCCAAGACAGTGTTCTTCTGATATCCCCTTGTTTTACATGAGTATTTTAAAAAAATCTTTCATATGTAAACTGTAAAAACTTAAAAACAAGATAACAAGAAGTAAGATGAAGAAAAAACTGTGGCTGTCTGTACCCTCAAGCAAGAGAACTCTACCCCAAGACAGTGTTCTTTTGATATCACCTTGTTTTACATGGAATACTCTAATTATAGTTGTATTGTTTCTCTTTCAACCCTCAGTCCTATCTGAATTTTTATATATTTAACCCATGGTTGACGGATAATGAGACCTTGGAATATGGGTTTTCTTCATTTATTACGAAAGGTTCCTAAGTACACTATACTGTACACAACTATCACTCTCTCAGGCACGAGAGCCTTGTCTACTTGAGCGCACAAAGGCAATTAAACTCCCTTCACTACCGAAATGCAATCTTGCTACAACAACATGCTGAGTTATAAGTTTTTTTTGAAATTCTCATGATTAAAGAGTTCGTTTACCTTGACGTACAACACACATCTATATACATGAATTAGGACTTATTTCCTCGATCTCTTTTAACAATAGACTCTTTACCCTGTTAGTTCTGGTAGTTCATTTAACTCTCATTTATTTATTTCTCTCTCATTTATATATTTCTCTGTCGGGTCTTCTTCCGCTATTGTTTTTATTTCTATTTTTCTAGTTCCGCTGATTCATTTTCTCTTCTCAATTATTGGGTGATTTTAAAAGTATCTTTTCCGTTGATGAATAAATTTTAATAATTTTGTAAGTTTCTTCATTAAACGTTTCTTTGATTTTACTTTTCTGTGATACTCAAGGACAGAAAATTGATAATGAATGGTAAATTATATTACCCCTGAGGTATTTATATCCCATTTATTTATGTCCTTGATGGCATTTTCATCTAGCAGCTTTATCTCTTCAGTCCTTATTACCTTTCCTCTCTCTATACTATTAAGAACATACTTTTCTATCACAAACTCTATTTTGATGTCTCCTAATGCAATTCTTACCAATTGAATTAGCGTCTCAATTTCCTTATCATCTTATCAACAATTAATGCGTGAAGCTCTTATCGTCACAAATTAGATTAGATTTTATTGACAAAATAACATACAAAAAAGTTGAAGTTTTCGGGTTTTAGGTCTCCCCTGAGACGATCTTCATCATCTCCTCGGGCGACCATGAGCCAGCTGGGGCTATCACTAGCCCCTTCTAACCTCCCCCCCAAGGCGCCACCCTGGGGAGTACCCCCGGTAGAAGGTCTCACACTATTCGTGCCTTAGCGGGAACGCGAACTCGGGACCTCTGAAACAGAAGCCCGCGACGCTACCAACCTAGCTATTGGCACATAAGAATAATAAACAAACATTTAGTTCAACATACAGCTAATATCCAAAAGCTAACCATTCTATAATACAATGTTTTCTGCCCAACCATGTACAAGACTAGAGGGCTATCTGGCTAGTACAGTGGTAAAGGGTTTGCCTAGCATTCGCATGGCAACAGATCGATCCCCGCCCAGGACTGTGAGTTTACGCTGTTTACTGGGAAGGGCACCCCAGTGGGATGGTTGGGCTTGCCCGGCTGACGTTCTGATGAGCATCTATTCTGATGGAACTGGAACTGAAACCAGACGCCTTTAACCTTTAACCTTTATCTACTAAAGACATCTGACTTTTCTTGATGATTACACAGAAGCAGCGAACAGACCCAGTATTTCTTACCCTATTTGATCGTATAACAGCTGGATAGTAAACTGATAATGAGACAAGCAGATAGAATAGAGTGACTGTTTCTATAAAGGTAAAGCCCAACGCCCTATTGTGGTGTCCAACCACAGCAGTGGCCACCCCAGTAAATAGCTTAAACTCACGGTCCCGGGCTGGGATCGATCTGCTGCCATGCAAATGGTAGGCGAATGCATTACCACTTTATTAGCCTCCTAGCTCAACCTACCATTGTGGTGTCCACCACAGCAGTGGCCACCCCAGTAAATAGCTTAAACTCACGGTCCCCGGCTGGGATCGATCTGCTGTTATGCGTATGCTGGGCGAATACACTACCACTGTATTAGCCAGGAGGCTAGAAGCCTTAATGTTAAATTCCATATGATGAATGACATGAATGACTTGAGGTTGAAAAGATTGTAGTTTATTGAGTTTATAAGTGGAGCTGAAGAAGTTCTATGACCTTATCACGTGATCTTGACGTCATAAAGGAATATAAGGAGTGTGAAATAACAGTTGGTGTAAGGCAGAGGAAACATTGTTTGCTATATGTTTCAATATTCTTACTTTATTTTGTTATTTCAAAATCAGAGAGAGAGAGAGAGAGAGAGAGAGAGAGAGAGAGAGGCCGGGCTGCCAAATTAACTTAATTTACTGCCAAATGAAATGAAAACATAAGGAAATTATCTTTTTTTTTGTGTTATCCAAATATATTTTGTGGAAATACTTGCAATTTCAATCTAAGTAGTTCATTTAGACCACAACCAATCACTAAATAGATAAGGCTTTGATTTCCAATCAACAAGTTCTGATAAGTAATCTAGTTAACTGGATAATACGTTAAGTAAGTTCAAACCTCTACTCACTTGAATTCAATACCACAGCCAATTTGAAGGAGTCGAGAACGGTTGAGTGCAACTGATATGAACTAATTCTCCTTCTGCAAATAGTTTGGGCCGGATATAACTTGAGGTTCAACG
>NC_090728.1:60589090-60591590 GCF_036898095.1 Palaemon carinicauda | reverse complement strand
ATAACTTCCAGCAATTATACATAGTGAAAATGTATGAAAGTATAAGAACAATTATACATAGTGAATATTGACAAAAAGACTTAATATGGATTTGAATAATAACAAAGAGAATTTATCTAAATAAACTGTATACCAAAAAAATTGATATGAAAAAGGATGTTTCTAAATATATACGACAAAAAATGGTACGAAAATAATCAACTACAAATAAAAAATGAAAAATGCAAAAGAAGCAGAGTATATTAAATGTTTCTCTTTGGAAATCCGAAATACGAATAATAACCGAAGTTATTCTCAAGCGAAAAGGGCTGTTGAATAATCTAATAAAAGAGATGACATTTATCACACACAGCAGAATCGGGGAATGAAAAGGGGGAAAGATGAAAGAATAAACATTAAATAGGATATGAAATTTATTGAATTTATCACGTATTTCTGGGGGTTTTAAATTTATTACGTAGTTCTGCCGGTTTTATTTGAATATTCATAATGAATTAATTCAACCTGGCTGATGATTTTTTATTCACTTCGTAGTAAGAGAATTAAACTAAATGATATGCCATAATGAAAATAGAAGTATGTAACTTGATAATATCAGACTCCAATCTCTCCCTTTATAGATTTTTAAAATTATAAGAGTATATATAAAAATTGAGAATTTGAAAGCCAACAATATTATTCTAAAATTTGTATGAAGGATACACTTGAAAATTTGCCGTACATAAAACAGTAAAAATCATGGAATAAATGTTGCCAGACATTTACTGTTTTAGAAACGGATATATTGACGTAAAGGAGTGATATTGCGGTTACCAACTTGTAAAAGATAACAACAATGTATGGTAAAATTACGGTTGCCTGTATTTTACTAAAATACGGCTGAGAACAATATATTTTTATGGAGAATTTCAGATTATTTTTTTTTAACAGTGTACAGTATATTCTTCTCTCCTAGATAATATGAAATCTATATTCAAATTTACCATACAATATAGATGAAAAACAGTAAAATAATAATTTGAGATGGTTTGGGCATGCTATTCGCACTCGCCAAGAGAGATTAGTTCACCAAACGTTCAGCTGGGTTCTAAAAGGCACTAGAAGAGTTGGAAGACCCAGGCCTACATGGATGAGGACTATGAAGCGTTAAATGAGAGATGGTGAATGGAGAAGTATCGAATTAAAAGCTCAAGATAGAGACGAATGGCGAAATCTAACCGAGGCTCTTTGAGTCAATAGGCGTAGGAGATGATGATGAGGATGATGATGATGATGGTGATGATGATGATGGTGATGGTGATGATGATGAATGGAAATATAGTCTCAGAACATTATAAATTCCTACCTGAAATGTTAATATTATAATGAGACCCAATTCGTTTTTCAAATGAGCTGCTACCACACAGCTAATCTTTGCATATTTCAAAATTAGCATTAAATATTTATATCAATTATTCATGCATTAAATTAACAGCTGACCTAATTGTTATTAATGATTGATCTCGCAGGGCAAAGAATCTGATGAGATGATCTCAATATACGATAGTTAAATACAAAATAAAGAAAATAAACAAATTCTCGTTTTTCTATAGCGAAAGACTAAAATATATTCGCTATGATGAATCAAATATACAGTACAATAGTTGAATGAAAAAAAAAATGAATAGGAAAATTAATTTTGTATAGCAAAAGGTTATGGTGTATTCGATCTGATGACCTAAATATACAATAGTTGAATGGAAGAATGAAAAAATACATTAATTAATAGTTTTTCTACGGCAAAAAAATAACGTGTATTCGGTGTGATGAGCTAAATATACAATAATTGAATAGAAAAATGATAAGAACATACATTTTTCATTTTTCTATAGCGAGAGACTAACGTGTATTCGGAGTGATGAACTGAATATAAAATAATTGAATAAAAAAATGAAAAAAAAAATACACTAAATTTTTCTATAGCGAGAGACTAATGTGTAGCTGATGTGATGAACCAAATATACAATAGTTGAATGAAAAAATAAAAAATACACCAATTTTCATTTTCTATAGCAAAAAAGTAACGTATATTCCATGTAATGAGCTAAATGAACAATAGCTGAATGAAAAAAGGAGAAATTACATAATTTTTCGTGTATCTATAACGAAAAAATAACGTTTATTCGGTGTTATGAACCAAATATACTATATTTGAATAAAAAAAAAATTATTTATAGAGAAAGAATAACGTGTATTTGATGTGATGAATAAAAATAGACAATTTTTCTATAGCAAAAGACTTGAGTGTATTCGATCTGATGAAGTAAATATACAATAGTTGAATAAAAAAAAAGACACAATTTTCATTTTTCTATTGCAAAAAAGTAACATGTATTCGGTGTGATGACCTAAATATACAATTGTTGAATAAAAAAAAAAAGGGAAAAGTGGATTAATTTTTCAATTTTCTAGAAGAGTCTAGAGCAAAAAACTAAAGTATATTTAATGTAATGAACCAAAT
>NC_090728.1:60579090-60581590 GCF_036898095.1 Palaemon carinicauda | reverse complement strand
AAAATTGCGATTTCTGGGGACAGAAGAATGAAGTCCCGAGGCTCAAGTTCGCTGATGGACCATGAACCTCAAGAGGCCAAGTTGAACCCCCAGGAATTAGGTGGAGAATGAAAGAAGAGAGTAAACACTGGGGTTTGAGGTTCGTGATTCGCCTCACGAGTTATTATTATTATTATTATTATTATTATAATTATTATTTCTATTATTATTATTATTATTATTATTATTATTATCATTATTATTATTATTTTGATTTTTATTATTATTATTATTATTATTATTATTATTATTATTATTATTATTATTATTTTGATTATTATAATTATTATTATTATTATTATTATCATTATTATTACTATTATTATCATTATTATTATTATCATTATCATTATCATTATTATTATTATTATTATAATTATTATTATTATTATTATTACTTGCCAAGCTAAAACCCTTGTTGGAAAAGCAGAATGTTATAATAAATAGCCCTGGAGTTCCAACAAGGAAAATAGCCCAGTGAGGAAAGGAAACAGGGCAAGATAAAGATTATTATTATTACTTCCTAAGCTACAACCCTAGTTGGAAAAGCAGAATGCTATAATCATAGCCCACGGGCTCCAACAGGGAAAATAGGCCAGTGAGGAAAGGAAACAAGGAAAAATTAAATACTTCAAGAAGAGTAACAACAGTAAAATAGATATCTTCGATATAAACTATGAAAATTTTAACAAAACATGAGGAAGAGAAATAAGATAGAATAATGTGCCTGAGTGTACCCTCAAGTAAGAGAACTCTAACCCAAGAGACAGTGGAAGACCATGGTACAGCGGCTATGGCAATACCCAAGACATATCTTTGGTTAGTTATTTATTATCTCCGTGAATGAAGCTGGGAGGAGGTTATGTTTTCACCCCTGTTCGTTCGTTTGTCTGTTTGACTGCTTGTTTGTTTGTGAACAACTTCCTAGCCACAATTTATAACGTTGTTTATGCAGCAAATATTTTGCTGTTGAGAAGGCTTACATAAATCTCTTTTTATAATACATGTTTGAAAGATCTATTCTAATGTTGTTACTGTTCTTAAAATATATAGTTTTAATTATTCATTACTTTCCTTATTTCATTTCCTCACTGGGCTATTGCTCAGTGTTGGAGCCCTAGTGCTTATAGTATCCTTCTTTTCCAACTACGGTTGTAGCTTAGGTAATAATAATAATAATAATAATAATAATGATAATAATAATAATAATAATAATGATAATAATGATAATAATAACTGTATTAGCAGTAGTAGTAGTAGTAGTAGTAATAATAATAATAATAATAATAATAATAATAATAATAACGACAACAACAACAACAACCACAACAACAACAGCAATAATAATAATAATAATAATAATAATAATAATAATAATAATAATAATAATAATAATAATAATAATCCAAGTTTTATTTTTAATCTAGCCTACTATTAACCAGCATATTCCATAAACGATCACCAAATATTATTTACAGAAACTAAAAATTTCAAACATTCAGACATATCACTACACATTTTCTAAACTGTTTCATTCTACTGATAGACTTTCATTCTAGTTTGTTTTATTCATCCGCTCTTCTGAAGAGACAAAAATAGGAAAAGTGAGAAAAATTTTACTGGAAAGGTGAGATCCAGTGACATGGAAATCGATTCCTATAGTGCCAAAATATTAAAACCAGATTTTATTTTACGTATTTACTTTAAGAATTCTCATATACTGTTTTTTTTTTTTCTTATGGAAAATTAACCATAATATTGATGAGATGAAAACTAGAAAAATAGTCTGGGAATTTGTTGACTGAATTTCATGGAAAACATAATAACTTTAACAAAGGTCGAAGCGTTTCGAAAATTTTCGTTCGACATTCGACGAATTGAAAACAAACTGCGAAAGGAAAAGGATATTAACTTTACGCCAAAATAAAAGAATAAGAGATCCAAACTAAGGTGGGATATTCTATCTATAGTTTATTTATTTCTAAATAACGTAAAAAAATTAGGGGTGAAATGCACTTCTTACAGAAAACTTATTTTTTAATTAAAGAAAATATCTTTAAATTACTCTTTATGGCAGTTCTTTCGGGAATATTTCATTCGATATTTGCCATCTGTACATTTTAGATAGAAACGATTTAGTTGGTTTCATTCAATTTATTAAAGATATAACTACTTGATTGAATTAAACTTGATATAGAGATTGTTCTTCAGATTTTTTTATTTTTAATTTTTAATTTTCATTTTCTAAGTGTCATTCATGTCATGACACTTATCAGGGAACGGTTGTACCTTATTTCATTTATCAAAAACTGTTGTAATAAGTTCCATTTATCAAGAAGAGTTATAAAAATTTCCATTTATAAAGAACGGTTGCGACAATTTCCATATATCTATAACGGTTGTACCAATTTCCATTTATCAAGGTTATAACAATTTCCATATTATCTCTTTCAAGAAAATT
>NC_090728.1:60571590-60574090 GCF_036898095.1 Palaemon carinicauda | reverse complement strand
TCTCTCTCTCTCTCTCTCTCTCTCTGTTTGAAGTTGACACATTAAACTATAGTAATCCTTCATATACCAATAGAACATTGTTCTCTCTCTCTCTCTCTCTCTCTCTCTCTCTCTCTCTCTGTTTGAAGTTTGAAGTTGAAACATTAAACTATAGTAATCCTTCATATACTGCTAAGACAAAGCGTAGATATGAGTGAGATATGTTAAACATAAATTAGCTTATATAACCCATATTTTCAAAAGTGGATCAAGACTAGAGGCAAGCAATTATAGGCCTGTTAGTCTAACATCACATATTATGAAAGTGTATGAAAGGGTAATAAGAAAGAAAATAATGAATCATTTGGTTAAAGACAATTTGTTTAATATAGGTCAACAAGATTTTGTGCCCGGAAAAAGTACACAAACCCAACTGATAGTACACTATGAAAACATATACAAAAATATGATAAATGAAAAAGACACAGATGTGATCTATCTAGATTTTGCAAAAGCCTTTGACAAGGTAGACCCTAATATATTAGAGAAAAAAATGAGAAAGCATAATATTGTGGGAGAGATAGGAAAATGGGTAAAAGAATTTCTGCAAAACAGAAAACAGATAGTGGTTGCAAATGACGAGAAATCAGATGAAGATCAGGTAATATCTGGCGTGCTACAGGGTACGGTATTAGCTGCACTGCTGTTTGTTATTATGATATCAGACATAGACTGTAATGTTAAAGACTCTGTAGTGAGAAGTTTCACCGATGACACAAGAATAAGTAGAAAAATTACTTGTGATGAAGATAGGAACTCATTACAAAGAGATCTAAACAAAATATATGAATGGGCGGAGATAAATAGGATGGTATTTAACTCCGGTAAATTCGAATCAATAAACTATGGAAACAGAGAAGGAATGGTATATGCATACAGGGGACCTTATAACGAGACAATCACAAACAAGGGAAGCAATTAAAGACCTTGGTGTAATGTTAAACAGGAATATGTTATGCAACGACCAAATAGCAACACTGTTGGCTAAATGTAAAGCAAAAATGGGAATGTTATTCAGACACTTTAAAACAAGAAAAGCTGAACACATGATTATGGTTTACAAAACTTATGAACGTAGTACACTCGAGTACTGCAATGTGATTTGGTAACCACACTACCAAAAGGATATTGCGCAAATAGAGTATACAAAGGTCCTTTACTGCAAGAATAGAAGAAGTTAAGGACCTTGACTACTGGGAAAGACTACAATTTTTAAAACTGTACAGTCTAAAGCAGAAGAGAACGCTACATGATAATAGAAGCATGGAAGCAAATCGAAGGAATTACTGAAAACATCATGGAGCTAAAAATATCAGAAAGAGCAAGCCGAGGTAGATTAATAATGCCCAAAACTATACCAGGAAAACTAAGGAAGCCGCACAGGACATTAATCCACTACGCACCAGCATCGATAATGCAGCGAATATTTAATGCGCTGCCAGGTCATCTAAGAAACATATCAGGAATGAGCGTAGATGTGTTTAAGATAAGCTCGATAAATACCTAAGATGCATCCCAGACCATCCAATACTGGAAAATGCAAAATACACCGGAAGATGCATTAGCAACTCTCTGTTGGATATACGAGGTGCCTCACACTGAGGGACCTGGGAGAACCCAAACATAGAATAAGGCAATAAGTCTCTCTCTCTCTCTCTCTCTCTCTCTCTCTCTGTGGTGTTTGAAGTTGACATATCAAACTATAGTAATTCTTCATATACCCATAGAACCTCTCTCTCTCTCTCTCTCTCTCTCTCCTCTCTCTCTCTCTCTGTTTGAAGTTGACATATCAAACTATAGTAATTCTTCATATACCCATAGAACCTCTCTCTCTCTCTCTCTCGCTCTCTCTCTCTCTCTCTGTTTAAAATTGACACATTAAAGTATTAAACTATAGTGATACTTCATATACATATAGAATCTCTCTCTCTCTCTCTCTCTCTCTCTCTCTCTGTCTGAAGTTAACACATTAAACTAAAGTAATCCTTCATATACGACAGAACCTTGTTCTCTCTCTCTCTCTCTCTCTCTCTCTCTCTCTCTCTGTTTGAAGTTGACACATAAAACTATAGTAATCTTCATATACCTCTCTCTCTCTCGTATTGTATGAGCTGAAATTAATATGGAATAAATGAACACAGATAAAATGGACCAGAATTCTCTTAACTAGTGTCCATCAAAGATTCCATTTTAGAACTAAAATTCAACATATAAATCAATTATTAAAACCGTTGGATAAATAATACTCACGGCTCATCTATCTATTTATCTGTTTATCAATTCTCTTATCAAAATACAGATGAAAATTGAATTAGACTTTGACATTCAAATGAGATATTATCATTGCAACTCATTTATCCATATTACTTTAACCTAGTTGGCGTTCATTTGCAAATGTGAATGTTCACCTACATTCAAGTACAATATGATGAATGTTTCCTAGTTTCAATATTTATTTTGT
>NC_090728.1:60525311-60563590 GCF_036898095.1 Palaemon carinicauda | reverse complement strand
TTATTATTATTATTATTATTATTATTATTATTTTATTGTTGTTGTTGTGGTTGTTGATAGTAGTAGTGGTAGTGGTAGTAATGGTATTATTATTGATATTATTATTATTATTATTATTATTATTATTATTAGTAGTAGTAGTAGTAGTAGTAGTAGTAGTAGTAGTAGTAGTAGTAGTAGTAGTAGTAAGCAGTATTATTATTATTATTATTATTATTATTATTATTATTATTATTATTATTATTATTATTGTTGTTGTTGTTGTTGTTGTTGATAGTAGTAGGTGGTAGTGGTAGTTAATGGTATTATTATTGATATTATTATTATTATTATTATTATTATTATTATTAGTAGTAGTAGTAGTAGTAGTAGTAGTAGTAGTAGTAGTAGTAGCAGTATTATTATTATTATTATTATTATTATTATTATTATTATTATTATTATTATTATCATCATCATTATTAATAGTTAAGCCATAACCCTAGTAGGAAAAGCAGGATGCTATAAGGCTAAGGGCTCCAACAGAAAAAAAATAGCCCAGTGAGGAAAGAAAATAAGGAATAGTTAATCTACAAGAGAAGCAATGATTCATTGCTCTTCACCTCTCTTCCTCTCGTGTATTAATCTTCTCGTAACCTCTCTCTCTCTCTCTCTCTCTCTCTCTCTCTCTCTCTCTCCTCTCTCTCTCTCTCTCTCTCTCTCTAATCTGCGCTGTTAACATACGATGAAAAAATTTTCTACATTCGTGCATGTATATGACTTAAATGCAGGTTACACACTCTCTCTCTCTCTCTCTCTCTCTCTCTCTCTCTCTCTCTCTCCTCTCTCTCTCTCTCTCTCTTCTCTCTCTAATCTGCGGCTGTTAACATACGGTGAAACATTTTCTATATTCATGCATGTATATAACTCAAGTACATAGTAAATGTACTATCTCTCTCTCTCTCTGTCTCTCTCTCTCTCTCTCTCTCTCTCTCTAATCTGCGCCTGTTAACATACGATGAAAAATTTTCTACATTCGTGCATGTATATGACTTAAATGCATGTTACACACTCTCTCTCTCTCTCTCTCTCTCTCTCTCTCTCTCTCTCTTCTCTCTCTCTCGCTCTCTCTCTCTAATCTGCGCTGTTAACATACGGTGAAACATTTTCTATATTCATGCATGTATATAACTCAAGTACATAGTACATGTTACTATCTCTCTCTCTCTCTCTCTCTCTCTCTCTCTCTCTCTCTCTCTCTCTCTCCTCTCTCTCTCTCTCTCTCCTCTCTTCTCTCTAATCTGCGCTGTTAACATACTATTAAAAATATTCTATATTCATTCATATGTATGACTTATATAGTTCAAGATTCTGTACCAGGCGAAATATTCTACATTCGTACATGTTTATGACCTAATACAATGTGTTCAAGACTCTGTACCAAAGCGATGTATAAGTGTTTATTACTCTCTCTCTCTCTCTCTCTCTCTCTCTCTCCTCTCTCTCTCTCTCTCTCTCTCTCTCTCTTTATAACCACACACACACACATATATTTATATATTATATATAATATATATATATATATATATATATATTATATATATATACATATATTTATATATATACATATACATATATTTATATATATATATATATATACATATATGTATATATATATATATATATATATATATATATATATATATATATATATTATATATATATATATATATATATATATATATATATATTTGGGCTCAAGCCATGTCGTCCTGATGGAAGTTCCTATAGGGTAGCTTCCTAGGGTATATTACAACTACGGCGATATTCCCAGAGAATTTACCTTAAGGTACCAGAATTCTAACTCCTGGAGCGAGTATCCCTCGTGAAAGGGATATCGCGTACAAATCAGAGGACGTATTCTAGACACGTCACATGGGCAATCTACTACCTAAATAGAGATTCGTCTCGTAAGAGGGAGATTGACGAGATACGAATTCGGGAAGAAAAAAGGGGGGAGCCGCTCCCAGGCCTCCCAATCCCCCGATTCGTATGCGTGCCTGGCGCCAATCCTGGCGCCATCTGTATTCCTTTTTGCGTAGCTTAACAACTCGGTGTTTTTCCTGTTTTTCTCTCGCAAATCTTGGATTTATTCAACTTTTCATGGCTTCTCCGTCTTCGTTGGCCTCGGATAAGTTGAGTATAGTGTCTGTTATGTATAAATGTAGGCTCTTGGTAAAATTTTGAGTGATTAATAGGATTAATCTTTGATACAAGAGCCGTAGCCTACCAGAGGTGTCCTGGACACTGTCACTCGCTAGGTATAAATTAGTTAGTCAGAGTGACATTCCCTGGTTGTTTTGCTTAATAAATTTTAGCTATTTAGCTTTACATAGGATTTCCTTTCGTGCTTAGTATTATTTGGCGAAGTATTCGCCATTCTGGCCTACGCTAGGCCATGTAGCCTAGTCGTTTGGTCCTAGTACTTAATGCATGATTTTGGTTTTTCCGAGTGTAATTAAAAGTTTATTAAAGCTTTAGGCTATTTTTTATACATTTTAGACTGTGTGGAATATTCCAAGATTGTATACGTGAGAGTTTCGGTGAATTAGGTAATCGATTCTCTTGGTGCCTAGGTTAATTGCTTATGGAGCCTTAGTATACTTATTATTCTCCCCGGTTGCTTTCTTTTCTTCGGAGAAGGTATGCAATCCCTTTCCCTCTGTTTAAGCCTTGGGCTTATCCTAAGTGGTTTTTTCCGAATTTATTTTCGATAAAACTATACTAGGGTGTTACTGTACCTTCCTGTTCCAGCAGAGTCTGGTTCAAAGAGGGACAGAACAACAGAGTTTTTTAGTCTGAGTCCGTGTTGTCTGGCTTGGGGCAGAGTTCCCCTCGCTGACCTAACACTTATAAAGGGAGCTTAGCTCCCTTAGGTCACTATCGAAGGTTTCTGTAGTATGATTCCTCCTTTTGTGATCGACCAGACTAAGTCCTGTTGCTGTTCTTGGGAGGATAAATCTTCCCTTGGGAATAGCAACGCCTTCCTTGCTTTGGTGCTTTGGGAAGCTGGCAAGTATTGCTGGCCCTTTCCCTTAGATCTCCCTTAGGCTAAGACAGAGTTCTTGGCTGCGGGTGATCTGTCACTAAAGCAAGGTTGGCAGGACCCTTTTGTCCCTTCCCCCTCTATCTCCGTAATGGCCTTGCCATTACTGTACTGTACCTTGCCGGCCGGCAGAGCTGGCTGGCAGGGGTAATACTGTACTGTACGTCATTCTACTTCTGGACCTAGTATAGGTTGGGATATGGAATTGACTAAGGCCATTGCCGGCCGGCTGAGATGCTGGCCGGCAAGGGTCTTATGTTTTCCGAGTGCTGCCCGGACCTCTCTTGGTCCCTCATCCATGCCTGCCGACAGAGCCGGACGGCATTGGTCAAGGAGGCCTGAATTAAGTTTCTCCCCTCCTTATATGCACTCTTTCGGTTGCCGGGCTTTGGGGGTCGTGTACACTCTTATCCCGGCATCCATTCTTTTTTCTTCTAGTGCTGTACCTGTCCCGGCAGCCGGCCTATGAGGCCGGCTGCCGGCCTATGAGGCCGGCAGCCGGGCAGGGGTAGTCTTCTGGTTCTTTTGCTGCCGGCTGGCATCGGTCTCGTACCTTTGCCGGCCGGCTTATGTCAGTCCTTGTCTGCCGGTCACCAAGAGTGTGGCCGGCAGCTGGGTACTACCTTGTGTAGTTGCTGGCCGCAATCATTGCCGGCCAACACTGGCTGTTGCTGGCCGGCAGCTGCTGCCGCCGGCACAGGCATTTGAACCAGAGGGCTGCCGCCCTATAGCTGTTAAGTAGTATACTTTAAAGCTAATTGTGGTGTGTGCCGGCCGGCAAAGGCAGGCCGGCACACATCCTCCTATACTGTACTAGTATTCTTCTGTATAGCATATACAGTAAGAAGAAAACTATAGTAAAAGTTTAGGTACAGCACTGTATCTTCTAACACTATTGTGTTTTCTTACACAGCCCTTTGCTGTTGCCCTCAGACAGGAAGCAGAGTTCTTCCCCGTCTATTATCCAGGATTTTAAAATCATTGCCTAGGTGTGAGCTCCACCTGTTTCCTATGGAAACCTTGCATTGGTTACTCTAGTAGAGATAAACCAATTTTTTGATTTTATTATCTGGAAGGCTGCAACAATGGGTTGTGAGGAAACACAAGTGTGTGTCTTTCATTTATGAATTGTTATGCTATACTATGCATATCCAGTGATACATAGTTCACTTGATACTCATGGAAATTTCTTCTCTTTACAGAAGGACACTCCGAAGTGGGGAAGTGCTTTCTGCAATGGTCAGCAGCAAGAACCTCTGCGGACATGAGTTTTGTAGGAGACACGCAGCATACGCTGTCTCCAAGGATGATCTCCGGTATTGGGACCCTCAGGTATGTACTGTGTGCACTAACCTGATTAATGAGACATTTAAATAGCTAGGAAGAAGCTTCGTACCTGGGTAAGGGGCTTCCAAAAGTACACTTCTGGCCCTTATCTTCCAAGTGAGAAGATGAGGGCGTATCTTTTCCCTAAGGCATCAGCTGAGGCAGTGATTCCCAGCTTCAAGAGGAGATCCCTATGTTCAGATCCAGGTGGATGCTGAAGTCGCGGTCGCGATGCAAGACATCTAGCTAAATGACAGGATATCTGATGTGGACGGGTGTCAGGAGGAAGACCTCCTTGCAGAAGCCCAGGATGAAGTTCAAGTCCCTCTACATCGGCCGGTCTCCCAGTAGAGCTGGGACAGGCCCTCTCTTCTATTGTTGGAATGATCCAACAAATGCAGAAGGAGAATCAGGAGAAGGCGGCTGCAATGGAACTGCGAATGCAGTGCCTTGCAGAATCACATGGGCCCCAGAAAAGCTCAATGTGAAAGACCTTCCTTTGTGCTCGGATGCTAACCCATGGAGGTATGCTGAGCACATGTCGATGACGACTGGAAAGATCGTCATCTTGGATATGCTGGGCTCAGTTCCCCTGGAGGGTGGAATTCTGGCCCAGCAAGGCACCATATCCGGACTGTTATGTCCGGCTGAGGAAGGAACCAGCTTCAAAGGAGGAGGCAGAGCCGAAGGAGGTCATAGTGATGACCATGCTAAGGCTCAAGCTCTACTTTCATCTTCGATGAAAGAGAGGGGCTTCTCTAACTCAAAGGTAGCTGCAGTTGAATAGGAAGCTCCCTTCCTTTGTGTCCTCGCCTACTAGAGCCTTCCCCCTTTTTACAGAAAGGGTTTCTGGCTGTACTAAAAGCAATCGAGGCCGGCAAGTCTTGCCCCTCCCTAGAGGAGTGTAAACCCTTGTCGCTGGCCCTGCCTATGGACCACAAAGATTGGAAGGACGTCCATCTTACGTTCTAAGTGGAAAGTTGGAGGCTGATATTGCCGGACGTCAGTTCGGCAAGGACCCCCCTAAGCTGTCTGACTTTCTTTTGCGAAGTGAGCTCGATACAAAAGAAAGACTGACTGCCTCAATGTCTCTTCAGACTACTCTCGAGACGATGGCAAGTGACCCCAAGGTCCATGAAATGTTCATGGTAGTGGCCAAGCCTCATCTGGCCACAGTGACGAAGGACCTTTATGGCTTCGTCAAGGCAAGGAGAGCTGGTAGGGAGTTCGTGTTTACCTCGGCTACAGTGAGGCACGAGCTAAAGAAACTAATCTCCTCCAACATTTGGGGAAAAGACCTTTTTCCCTACCGACTTGGTCAAAGAAGTTTTTGATAAAGCCACCTTGGAGAATAGAAACCTTCTCCAGAAGTGGGACCTGGCTATCAAAAGAAAGTCTTCCCCGGATGAGGGTCCTCAACAAAGAGGAAGACTATGAGGACTAGGCTACCGTCTCGGCCAGCCAAGCCTCTTAGACAGCAACAGCAACTGCAATTGCCATTGCCCCCAGTGCCCCAGATCGTGGCACAAACCCCGACCACCTTTCAGTGGGTACCCAGGCCGTGTCGGACACAGTCCACGGCATTCACCCCAGCGTTCGAAGGGCAGTCTACTTCCTTCCGAGCAAAGCCTAGAGGAGCAGCCAGAGGCTCGTCTAGACGCTCCTCAAGGGGAAGGGGATTTAGGGGTGGTCGTGGTCAGGAAGGCAAGACCTCAGGACAACAGTCCAAGTGAGGTGATACCGGTAGGAGGGAGACTTCTGAAATTTCGGGATCGGTGGACCTTCGATCCCTGGGCCCACAGCCTACTCAAGAATGGATTGGGCGGGAGCTGGTACAGCACTCCACCCCCGTACCTTCGGTTTTTTCCAACACTCCACCCCCGTTATGGAGGACTACGTTCAAGAACGGTTGGAGAAAAAGGGTGAAGCCCATCAATTTCTAAGGGAGGCTGTTTTGTGTTCCCAAGAAAGACTCGGAAAAGCTCAGAGTCATTCTGGACTTGTCGCCACTTAACAAGTTCAAAGTGAATTACAAATTCAAAATGCTAACACTGCAACACATAAGGACCTTACTGCCCAAGAGGGCATATTCCGTCTCTATAGACTTGTCAGATGCCTACTGGCACATTCCAATTAGCCATCGACTCTCCCCCTACCTAGGGTTCAGGCTACAGCGAAGACTACACGCCTTCGGAGCCATGCCATTCGGGCTAAACATAGCCCCAAGGATTTTTACGAAGCTTGCGAGCGTAGCTCTCAAACAATTCGCCTAAAGGGAATTCAGGTAGTAGCCTACCTGGACGACTGGTTGGTGTGGGCAGCATCCGAGACAGAATGCTTGCAAGCTTCCAGTCAGTGATCCAGTTCCTAGAGTACCTAGGCTTCAAGATCAACAGAAAAAGTCTCGACTTTCTCCATCTCAAAAGTTCCAGTGGCTAAGATCCACTGGGACCTTTTGTCACACCGTTTCTCCACCCCAGCGAAGAAAAGGAAGGAGATAGCGGGTTCTGTCAAGAGACTTCAAGATTCCGAAAGGATATCAAGACACGAGCAGGAGAGAGTACTGCACTCTCTCCAGTTTGCTTCGGTGACAGACCCAGTGCTAGAGCACAGCTAAAGGATGCAATCGGAGTTTGGAGAAGTTATGCATCAAACACGTGAAGAGATCTGAGAAGACCAGCCGCTTCGGCTAAGTACTCTTCTCAGGCCTTGGTCCCAAGCCAGACATCTAAAGATGTCAGGTTCTTCTTCAGCCACCTCCCCCGTCGGTGACGATTCACTCAGACGCCTCAAAGGAGGGATGGGGAGGTCACTCTCATCGGAAAAAAGTCCAGGGGACTTGGTCCAGGCTATTCAAGACCTTTCTCATAAAACTTTCTAGAAGCTAGGGCAGTGCTCCTTACCTTAAAGAAAGTCTCCCCGTGTCATTCGTTCCACAGAAAGTGGTAATAGACAGCGAGGTAGGTTGTAAGATACTTGAATCGACAAGGATCGAGGTCACCACCTCTCAACCAGGTGATGTTGGCCGTCTTCCGATTGGCGGAAAAGAAGAAGTGGTACCTGTCGGCAGTTCACCTTCAAGGAGTCCGCAATGTGACAGCGGACGCTCTATCCAGGTTCACACCGATAGAGTCGGAATGGTCCTTAGACGCAGGATCATTCTCTTCATTCTGAATCAGTCCCAGAACTGCAGATAGACCTCTTTGCGACGAAAGACAACAAGAAGTTGCCCCTGTACGTGCCCCGTACGAGGACCCCCTTAGCGGAAGCAGTGGACGCAATGTCCCTCGACTGGAACAGATGGTCCAAGATTTATCTGTTCCCTCCTCACAACCTTCTGTTGAGGGTCCTCAACAAACTGAGATCCTTCAAAGGGTAGCGGCAATAGTGGCCCACAAGTGGGCCGAACAGCGTGTGGTTCCTCCTGGCATTGGAACTGTAGCTGAAGTTTGTACCACTACCAGATCCAGTTCTGACCCAGCGAGTCCAGAAGTCAACTGTCTGCGCTTCATTACAGAAAACCCGGACCCTGCAGGTCATGTTTTCTCTCCCTAGCGGTGAGAAAGCGTTCGGGATTTCGAAAGCCAGTATAGACTTCCTTGAGGAATATAAATGCAAATCTACTAGAAGGCAATATGAGTCATCTTGGAGAAAATGGGTGGCCTTTTGTCAAGGCGAAGATTCCGCAGGAGATCTTGACAGACTTCTGCTTATCCTTTTTCCCCACCTCCATGGTCAAGGGTTGGCAGCGAACACGATTTCAGCGTGTAAGTCTGCTTTGACAAGACCCATTCTATATGCCTTCCAGGTCGACCTAGGTAACGAGATCTTTAATAAAGTCCCGAAAGCCTGTGCTAGGCTCAGACCTTCAGCACCTCCAAAGCCCATTTCATGGTCTTTAGACAAGTTCTTCATTTCGCTTCTCTGTTGAGCAATGAAGAATGTGCGTTAAAGGATTTGACACAAAAAGTTATTTTCCTAATTTGCACTCGCGTCCGGGGCCAGGGTTAGTGAAATTGTAGCCTCTCGAGAGAGGCAGGTCGTGTTCAGTTCCTGGATGGGGAAGAACTGAACCTGTTTCCGGATCCTACGTTTCTCGCCAAGAATGAGTTACCCACCAACAGGTGGGGTCCCTGGAGAATCTGCCCTCTGAAAGAAGATGCATCTCTATGTCCAGTAGAATGCCTAAAGGTCTATCTTCATAGAACTTCAGACTTCAAGGGTGGTCAACTATTCAGGGGAGAAACATCAGGCTCAAATTTATCTCTGAATCAACTCAGAGCAAAAATCACATATTTTATTCGCAGAGCGGATCCTGACAATACACCCGCAGGTCACGATCCGAGGAAAGTTGCCTCATTCTTAAATTTCTTTAATTGCATGGATTTTGAACATCTCCGTTCATACACTGGCTGGAAGTCTTCCAGAGTGTTCTTTCGCCACTATGCGAAGCAAGTAGAGGAACTAAAAGAGATCTGTGGTAGCAGTGGGTCGCGGTGTTAACCCTACTGTTTAACTCTGCGAGGAACAGTGGTCTTAATTGGGACGATTAATTCCAGGGTGAGTGTGTAGTTACATACTGTACTACAAACTAAGTGAGGGCACTGTGTTGCCCATCCAGACTGTTCCACTTCCGAAGGTGAACCTAGCATAAGTGCAGACATGTGTGCCGAGCGTTTCTAACGCTAATGTCATTGATTTGTAATACAGGCTTTTATGACTTTGATACCTCGGTATCTTAAAAGTGGCATCTAATGTTTTTCTTTCAGACAAACAAGCCCTGTTTACTATCATACTTATGCTTAAAGTTTTGGGTTATCCTCTTCTTATACATATATGTATAATTGTGGTTAACCTGTCTGTTTATTGTCTGTCAATAAGCTTGTTCTTGAGAACCTTGCGTCTCCTTCACCTGTGTCAATTTATTGGTATAATTGAGCATTCATTCTATGTACCTTATCTGGGATAATTCTAATAGAATTGTTCCTTTATGCAAGCTAGGTTGCATTGGTTTTCCTCCTATGCGGATATAAAACCTTTGGCCAATACAAGTATTGTGCGGAAAACTGGTCGATATTTCATATTGACGCAGTGGTCCTTTACAAACTATGCTTTACTTAATATAGGGCGAGACCACTATATTAGCTTGCCTGATATTCATACATAGATATATGTACTCTTCGAGACTTTCCAGAGTCTAGTAGGACTCTTCCCTGTAGGGGGCAGGAAGCTCTAACATAGTTTATAGTTAGTTGAAAAGATGTATAACGGTAACATCTTAGGTCTCTAGGTCTAGTCGACCGGGAATAAATATCTCCGGGGAGTACGGCACGTTCTGAGAATCCACAGATACAGTAATGCTCTGGTACACTTCCATCAGGACGACATGGCTTGAGCCCAAAAAACGGATTTTGAGCGAAGCGAAAAATCTATTTTTGGGTGAGATAGCCATGTCGTCCTGATGGACCCGCCCTTGCCTTTCTAAGAAAGGGCTGTAGGACCCCTCCCTACATACAGTATCTGTAGCACCTCGTGTACGCTACAAGGAATACAGATGGCGCCAGGATTGGCGCCAGGCACGCATACGAATCGGGGGATTGGGAGGCCTTGGGAGCGGCTCCCCCCTTTTTTCTTCCCGAATTCGTATCTCGTCAATCTCCCTCTTACGAGACGAATCTCTATTTAGGTAGTAGATTGCCATGTGACGTGTCTAGAATACGTCCTCTGATTTGTCGCGATATCCCTTTCACGAGGGATACTCGCTCCAGGAGTTAGAATTCTGGTACCTTAAGGTAAATTCTCTGGGAATATCGCCGTAGTTGTAATATACCCTAGGAAGCTACCCTATAGGAACTTCCATCAGGACGACATGGCTATCTCACCCAAAAATAGATTTTTCGCTTCGCTCAAAATCCGTTATATATATATATATATATGTATATACATACATACATATATATATATATATATATATATATATATATATATATATATATATATATATATATATATATATATATATATATATATATATATAATCTGCACGATGTTTACGTACCATCAAAACTATTCTACATGCATACATGTGTATCACTTACACATGTTCAAAACTCTATACCAAGTAATGTTTAACTACACATTCCTTCATTCTCCAAGTGCATGCCCATTACGTATCCATCACAGTATCCGAATTTTTCAACCCCGATAACACAGGAGGCTTAATTCGCTATAATTCTCCCACCGAAAAAAAATACCTCGCGAGAAAATATGAAAATTACTAGCGAACTCTGGGCTGCTGATGAAAGGATATTTTGATACGTAATGTGGGAAGGCTTTAGAGTTTTTTTTTTTTGGGGGGGGGGGGTTGGGGGGGGTGGGGGGGGGGCAAGGTAATGAATCCTTAATCCTCCCAGGTATTCATGGTTCATCGGACGTTAATGAACGGGTATTGATGAAAGGGATCTTTTAAGTTTAAAAAAAAATATATGTTTTTCTCTTAGTGAGTCGTCAGAACTGTTTTTAACTTTGTGACTATGTATAACAGTATTGTGGGGATAGGTTCAATTATGTGTTTCTCAGGCAATATACCCTATATAATAAAGAACTAGTGTATATATATATGTATATATATATATATATATATATATATATATATATATATATATATAAATACACATATATATCATATATATATACATATATATATATATATATATATATATATATATATATATATATATATATATACATATATATATATGTATATATATATATATATATATATATATATATATATATATATATATACATATATATATGTATCTACATATATATATGTATCTACATATATATATATATATATATATATATATATATGTATATATATATATATATATATATATATATATGTATATATATATATATATATTTATATATATATATATATATATATATAAATACACATATATATCATATATATATATATATACATATATATATATATATATACATATATATTCATATATATATGTATATATATATATATATATATATATATATATATATATATATACATACATATATATATGTATCTACATATATATATATATATATATATATATATATATATATATATATATATATATATCTTTCCGATTACGCTCAGCTCTCCCCAACCCCTGGGTAATGGGAAGATGAGTAATCATAACTGATGAGAGGGTGTGTGTGTGTGTGTGTGTGTATGTATGCATATAATACTTTGACCAAACGTCTCAGCAACTATTTGTCTTAGCGAGACATCAGGGTAGAGCTTATTTGTATGCTTGGATTAAGATTTTGATAATCTTCGGATGTTTAGATAGAACATCAGAATTCTTAGGATAAGAACCACGTCAATCTGTTTTCGTACTAATACCCTCTAAGAAAAACTTAAAAGTACATTGTTATAGGATACCTAGTGAAGCTATCCAAAATAAAGGAATTATTCATTCAAATTTCATATTACATTTCATGTAGCTTCACGGAATTATATGACAATATTTTCTCTCTAGTTCATAACAAGATGGTACACTCAGGCACACTATTCTATGTCTCCATTTTTCCTCTCCTGACTGGGCTATTTTCCTTGTAGGAGCCCTTGGGTTTATAGTATCCTGCTTTTCCAACTAGGCTTGTATTTTAGCAAGTAATAATAATAATAATAATTATAATAATAATAATAATAATAATAATAATAATAATAATAATAATAATAATAATTATAATAATAATAATCTGGCCAAGAGATGAGGTGAACTGGTCCAAGCATCTTCATCGTCATCTCTTCTGCAAAATGAACTTTCATAATTTCCATTATAACGAAATTTGTTTAACTCTATCCAGCTATCTGTCAACTCATATTGATATTATAACTTTATACATAAATCAACCAAATCTATTGGGTATAATGATAGTGTTTACACAAGATAAGGTTTCTTAAACAGGTTTTCCTGAAGCATTTACGAAATAATGTGAAAAGAGTCATTGAATTGTATTGATTATAAGGGTTAATTTATTATTATTATTATTATTATTATTATTATTATTATTATTATTATTATTATTACTTGCTAAGCTACAACCCTAGTTGGAGAAGCAGGATGCTATAAGCCCAAGGGCTCCAACAGGGAATATAGCAAAGTGAGGAAATGAAATAAATAACTACAAGAGAAGTTTAAGAACAACAATAATATTAAAAAAAAATTTTTATATATAAACCATAAAATCTTAAAAATAACAAGAGGATAATAACTTCAAAATAACAATAAGAAGAGAAACAAGATAGAATAGTGTGCACGAGTGTACCCTCAAGCAAGAGACCTCTAACCCAAGATAGTGGAAGACCATGTACTGAGTAGTAAGCAAAGGTATTAACATTTTAACTATATAAACTCTTTAACATTTAAGATCTCTTAGACCTTCAACACTCCAGTAGAATTAGAAGAGAATCCACCGTACTGAATGTGAGGCAGACTTACAGCCATGATGGCTTCTCTTTCCGTACGACAGCCTTATCATTCACGTAATTGCTTTAATTGAAGACTAGCTCCCGCCTGCCCACGCTCTCTGCACTGTTATCCCAAGGATAAACAAGGGACACGTGTCCACGTGACATTATACGTTTAATTTGGCCTTTATGGTGTCTCATGTGTCCAGCTTACATTTCAGCTACAAGGTCGTCCGGACTTTTTATGCTACTGTAAGTTGATGTTTAGCATTTTTTTCTGTTGCTTTCTTTGTTTCCTTAGAGTTTTATATAATGGAATGGAAGGTTTTCGTGAATGACTGAAGACGTTTTATGCTACAGTAAGTTTATGATCAGCCTTTTTATTGTTTCTTTCTTTCCCTAGAGTTTTACATAATGAAAATCAAGGTCTACATGAATGACTGAAGACGCTTTATGTTACATTAAGTTATTGTTTAGTCTTTTATCTTTCTTTCATTCCTTAGAGTTTTACATAATGAAAAGGGAGGTTTACATGAATGACTGAAGGCGTTTTCTGTTACATCAAGTTAATGTTTAGCCTTTTATATGTTTCTTTCTTTTCTTAGAGTTTTATATAATGGAATGGAAGGTTTTTTCGTGAATGACTGAAGACGTTTTATGCTACAGTAAGTTGATGTTTAGTATTTTGTCTTTCTTTCATTCCTTAGAGTTTTACATAATGAAATGAAAGGTTTATGTGAATGACTGAAGACGTTTTATGCTACTGTAAGTTGATGTTTAGCATTTTTTTTTCTGTTTCTTTCTTTTCTTAAAGTTTTACATAATGAAATGGAAGGTTTGATGTTTAGCATTTTTTTTTGTTGCTTTCTTTCTTTTCTTAGAGTTTTATATAATGAAAATTAAGGTTTAAATGAATGACTGAAGACCTTTTATGCTAAAGTAAGTTGATGTTTAGCATTTTTTTCTGTTGCTCTCCTTTCTTAGAGTTTTAATATTCTAATACAATGGAAGGTTTATTCGAATGACTGAAGATGCTTTATATGTATCCATGCATACGGTTTTCGAACTCGAGTTATGTAGGATATGGAATGAAATGCATCTGTCTCTCTCTCTCTCTCTCTCTCTCTCTCTCTCTCTCTCTCTCTCTCTCTCTCTCTCTCTCTCTCTCTCTCATGTAGTAAATAGTAACACGGTAAACGAGTTGAAGAATAAATTAGACAATATCGTAAGATCTCTTTAAATGCTAAAAAGTCTTTGATACATCTAAAATCCTTGTAACTCTCTCTCTCTCTCTCTCTCTCTCTCTCTCTCTCTCTCTCTCTCTCTCTCTCTCTCTCTCCATTTCCTGGAAAAGCATTTAAAGCTTGATATAGCTATCAGTGCCACAAGAGAATTCCCTTCAATCACAGTATTTGTATTATTTGTTGTTATATTACTCTGCTTGATAAAAAAGAAAACTTCAAACGAAACTGAAATGTAATTTTGACCCTATTTGAATAAACTGAGCGGGAGAGAGAGAGAGAGAGAGAGAGAGAGGAGAGAGAGAGAGAGAGAGAGAGAGAGAGAGAGAGAGAGAGAGAGAGATAAAATTCTTCTATATTTTTCATTCTAATCCTCCTCTGTCAAGGGTATCACTTCTTTTTCCAAGTTACGTAAACAATTTGGCAGAAGCAGATACTGTATTTTGAAGGTACAAATTACAAAACTTTTAGGAGAAGAAGGACGAACGAAGTTTAACCTCCAAAACGAAAACCTGAAGGGATTTGAGAAATGTCAGAGGAGGACGTGGACCAAAGGTGGCGTGAGATGCCTTCCGCCCGGGCAAACACCTGACGGAGGAACTTTTTAATAACGCCATGGCAATATTTGATCTTCCTTCCTATGGTGACGCCATCCTCCCATTCGGTACTTCACCCTCGACCTCCCTCGAACCCATTCCTATCTCATTTTTACTGGCGTATCTCAGCTGTTCACGGCCACTCTAGATTTGGGTGAGGAAACTCTCTGGGCATATTGGTGTGAAGGTTTTCCAAGGTTTAAAGGCCGTTCATGAATGGCAGAGCCAGGAAGTAGTGATAATGCCCTAGCAAGTAGAACAATGCCCTAGAGACTGACCTTATATATTTTGATCAGCACCCAAGACTCCTCTCCACCCAAGCTAGGACCAGAGAGGAGCAGGCAATGGTTGCTGACTACTCAGCAGGCAGGTAAAATCTTAACAGAGGGTTTTTCAAGGTTTAAAGTCTGCTCATGAATGGCTGAGGCAAGGGACAGTGACATTGACCTAGCTAGTAGGACAAGGCCTTAGAGACTGACCATATATACATATTATCAGCGCTCAAAACCCCTCCACTTAAGCTAGGACCAGGGAAGCCCAGGCAATGGTTGCTGATTACTCAGCAGGTTGGTCAAATCTTAACAGAGGATTTTCCAAGGTTTAAAGTCCGCTCATGAATGGCTGAGGCAAGGGACAGTGACAATGACCTTGCTAGTAGGACAAGGCCCTAGAGACTGACCATATATATTTTGATCAGCACCCAAGACTTCTCTCCACCCAATCAAGGACCAGAGAGGAGCAGGCAATAGCTGCTGATGACTCAGCCGGTTGGTCAAATCTTAACAGGATTTTCCAAGGTTTAAAGGCTGCTCATGAATGACAGAGGCTAGGGACAGTGACAATGCCCTAGCTAGTAGGACAAGGCCCTAGAGACTGACCTTATATATTTTGATCAGCGCCCAAGACTCCTATCCACCCAAGCTAGGACCAGGGAAGCCCAGGCAATGGTTGTTGATTGTTCAGCATGTTGGTAAAATCTTAGCAGGGGTTTTCAAGGTTTAAAGTCCGCTCATGAATAGCAAAAGTAAGGGACAGTGAAAATATCCTTACTATAAGGACAGTTATTTAGAGACTGACTATATATACATATGATCAACGCTCAAAATCCCCTCCACCAAAGCTAGACCAGGGAGGGCCAGGCAATGGCTGCTGATGACTCAGCAGGCAGGTAAAAGCTGAACAGAGGATTTTCCAGTTATTTAGAGACTGACTATATATACATATGATCAACGCTCAAAATCCCCTCCACCAAAGCTAGACCAGGGAGGGCCAGGCAATGGCTGCTGATGACTCAGCAGGCAGGTAAAAGCTGAACAGAGGATTTTCCAGTTATTTAGAGACTGACTATATATACATATGATCAACGCTCAAAATCCCCTCCACCAAAGCTAGACCAGGGAGGGCCAGGCAATGGCTGCTGATGACTCAGCCGGTTGGTAAAATCTTAACAGGATTTTACAAGGTTTAAAGGCTACTCATGAATGACAGAGGTAAGGGACATTGACATTGCCCTAGCTAGTAGGACAAGGCCCTAGAGACTGACCATATATACATATTATCAGCGCTCAAAACCCCTCCACTTAAGCTAGGACCAGGGTAGCCCAGACAATGGTTGCTGATGACTCAGCAGGTTGGTAAAATCTTAACAGAGGGTTTTCCAAGTTTTAAAGGCTGCTCATGAATGACAGAGGCAGGGGACAGTGACGATGACCTAGCTAGTAGGACAAGGCCCTAGAGACTGACCTTACATATTTTGATCAGCACCCAAGACGTCTCTCCACCCAAGCTAAGACCAGAGAGGAGCAGGCAATGGCTGCTGATGACTCAGTGATGCTTTAATAAATTCTTATCATTTAAAATATCTTTAATAGAAGACAGAAAAAGACATAGACAGACAGATGCTTTGATAAATTTTTATCGTTTAAAATATCTTTAATAGAAGACAGAAAAAGACATAGACAGACAGATGCTTTGATAAATTTTTATCGTTTAAAATATCTTTAATAGAAGACAGAAAAAGACAGATAGACAGACAGAGATGCTTTAATAAATTCTTATGGTTTAAAATATCTTTAATAGAAGACAGAAAAAGACAGATAGACGGAGATATTTTAATAGATTTTTATTGTTTAAAATATCTTTAATAGAAGACAGAAAAAGACAGATAGACAAAGATATCTTAATAAATTTTTATTGTTTAAAATATCTTCTGTTAGACCACTTGACCGTGTATGCTTTCCACCCACCGGTCATCGGCGCTGCTGATAAAAGCTGATATTACCACTCAAGATATGACTTGGAGAGGTTGACTTTGGACTGTCAAGAGGTGTGGGCTTACGGTGGGGGGGGGGGGAGCCTTTGGGGGCCGGAAGGGGGGGGGGGGCCTTTTGGGGGCAGGGGGGGGAAGGGGGTTCTCTCACTAGATGAGTAAGAAATTTATTACCCTCCCTACCCAACCCCCCTTGTTACGAACCTTGGGCTAAGGGGTGGGGGGGGGGGCGCTTTGCGGGAAGGGGCTCTCTCACTAGATGAGTAAGAAATTTATTACCCTCCCTACCCAACCCCCCTTGTTACGAACCTACGCACGCACATATATAAAGGTGATGTTTACTTATAGCTTATCTCGTCCACGGAATAGGAGGGTAAATATTTTTAAGTTTTCTGAAATATATAGAAATAAAAATATGTTAGAAACAAGAATTTAATTATATAAAAAAATATTTCTCACTAGATGAGTAAGAAATTTAATACCCTCCCTAACCCCCTTGTTACGAACCTACGCACGCAAATATATAAAGGTGATGTTTACTTAAAGCTTATCTCGTCCATGGAATAAGAGGGTAAATATTTTCAGGATATCTGAAATATATAAGAAATGAATGTATGTTAAAAAAAAAGAAATTAATTATATAAAAATTATTCTTATGGTGCAAAATAAGGGAATTGCAGTCATATTGATTAAATTAATTGGGAATATTGATTTTCAACAAATTAAAAATCTACCTTATGAATTAATACCGGACAACTTTGATAGAACATTTTAAATGTGTCTAGCAAAGCTTGTGCGAAAAAAACAAAGGTGTTATAAGTACTGCAAAGCAAAGTAGTCCTTAAGAAGGACTCCCAAAAGGGCGTTTTCTGCGTTCACCGTCAAGGTAGCCATTGATTATTATTAGAATAAAAGCTTATGCTAGCCTGAAACCTGTATATTTGCTCTCTCTCTCTCTCTCTCTCTCTCTCTCTCTCTCTCTCTCTCTCTCTCTCTCTCTCTCTCTCTCTCTCTCTCTAGAGATTGAAGTTTTCTAATAACTAGGACACTAAAAGAACCATTATATGATATTTTCTTTCATATTTTTAGATTTTGGCGCAAATATAGATATTCTTCATTGAACATGAATAAAAGAGAGAGAGAGAGAGAGAGAGAGAGAGAGAGAGAGAGAGAGAGAGAGAGAGAGAGAGAGAGAGAGAGAAATATTTACTTAGTTACATTTTATTCTTGAAATAACTAAAGAAATGTTTAATTAAATATACCATTCACATACACATAAAGGTGATTCTTTTAAAAATTCTTGATTATTATGAATTCACCAAACGATGCCAATTTCTTCCATGATTTTAATGCAATGATATATTATTATTATTATTATTATTATCATTATTATTATTATTATTATTATTATTATCATTAATTGCTAAGCTACAATCCTAGTAGGAAAAGTAGGATGCTACACAGGAAAAATAGCCCAGTGAGGAAAGGAAACAAGGAAAAAAATATTTCAAGTATAAGGACATAAAAATAAATAGTTCCTATATGAAATAAAAAGATTTTAACAAAACAAGAGGAAGAGAAATAAGATAGAATAGCGTGCCCAAGTGTATCCTCAAGCAAGAAAACTCTACCCCAAGACACTGGAAGACTATGGTACAGAGGCTATGGCACTACACATTACTAAGCTGGAATATGAGCGTTAGATCTTTCAAAATTGATAACACTTCAAGTTTTTGAATGGGCTTCACCAAGGCCACTTAACTTCACTTCATTTGAATATGTGTTTTTTCAACACTTCAAGGACAATAGCATGACTCAGCAACAATGGCGGTTTAAAGAGAAGATATACAAGCCGGGCTGTGCTTTCATGCAAAGGTCGTGGGTAGAATAAAAAAACAAATAGAAATAAAAAAAAATAAAACCACCCTCTGTTTTTAAGTCTGGATAAATAAACTTACACGGAGACGTGCATTTTTGAAACGTACTTTAATGGTTTGTTAATTGACATGTGTGTATATATAAGTGTGTGTGTTTGCGTGTGTTGATGTGTTTACATATATGTTGTTCTTGTTATGTATATATATATATATATATATATATATATATATATATATATATATATATATATATATATATATATGTATATATATATATATATATATATATATATACATATATATATATATATATATATATATATATATATATATATATATATATGCGCTGTTCTTATCATATATATACATATATATATATATATATATATATATATATATATATATATATATGTGTGTGTGTGTGTGTGTGTGTGTGTGTGTTAATGTGCAATTCTAGGGTAATACATTAATTGATAACCCTTTCAATCTGATTGCTTTTACCATTTCCGTAAGCATATCTAAAAATTAATGTAGTTTTAATAGCGTTTGCACAACCTTATCAAGAGTCCAAAGTTGCAGCAAATGTTTTTACGTTGAATAATCTGACATAAGTCTTTTTATAGTTATATATGCATTATCGGTTTTAATGTTGTTAATTTTTTTTTATTAGTTTATTTAAAATTATCAATGCCTCTTGTAAAGTTTATTTGTGTCCTTATTTCCATTCCTCACTGGACTTTTCTTCCTTACTAGAGCCTTTTGGGCTTCTAGCATCTTGCATTTTCAACTATGGATGTAGCTTAGCTAATAATAATAATAATAATAATAATAATAATAATAATAATAATAATAATAATAATTATTATTATTATTATTATTATTATTATTATTATTATTATCATTATTATAATAATAATAGTAATATTAATAATGATAATAATACTACTACTAATAATAATAAAAATAATAATAATAATTATAATAATAATAATAATAATTTTGATTACATAAATAATAATAATAATAATAATAATAATAATAATAATAATAATAATAATAATAATAATAATAATAATAATAATAATAAATGTAAAGCAGTAATTTTGAAACCCAATGAACAGCAAAGAACTAAACCACAAGCTATTGGTCCCTTCGAAGACATTTGCTCTATATTAGGTTATCAGTTACAAGCAGTTATACGAGCCATTGCAGGTGTCTAGTCAGACGAATTCTATTTATATATGTTTTTATTGTTGTATTCAAATGTATTTATCTATTTCCAGATAGTAAACAATGTCTCCATTCTGACTAGACGTAGCTCTAGTCCATCCGAAGTTTTATTGCTGTATAAATTTCTTCAAATTTTTCTTGTAGGTTATTTCTTTATTTCCTTTTCTCAGTAGGGTATTTTCCATGTTGGGGCCCTTGGGTTTATAGTAGCCTGATTTTTTCAAATAATAATAATAATAATAATAATAATAATAATAATGATGATGATGATGATGATGATGATGATGATGATGATGGTAATAGTAATAATAGTAATAATAATAATAATAATAATAATAATAATAATAATTCTAACAACCGCCATAACAATAATAATAATAACAACAACAACAACAACAACAACAACAAAACCACAAATAATAATAATAATAATAAAAATATTCACAACAACAACAACAACAACAATAACAACAACAACAGCATCAATAACAACAACAACAACAACAACAACAACAACAACTACAATGATAATAATAATAAAAATAATAATAATAATAATAATAATAGATCCGAGTATAAAGAAACATTTTTATTACTCTACACATCCGAGTATATGGACTTCCTTAATCTTTGATCTCATTATTCTCTTTGGCATCGCAGCTACGCAGGTGCGAGGCTAAAACGACACAGTCATCCTTCGTCCTCGTTGTTGTAGCCTTGATGTTCCATTTGAGATAATAAGGCGGTAATTTAATATGCAAATTATTTAATGCCCTTAACATTATCAGGACAAGTTGAGATGAAGGAGGAATTAGAGGGCCTTGCTATTGATGGGAATGGAAAGGCAGGAAGACCTCGTTTGAGTTGAGGTTGAATGCTATTTTTACATTTGGTTATACATCTTGATTTGTTGATTTTATTAATTAATAATCAACTCGGTTGAGGTGAGGTTGAATACTATTTATAACTTTGACTATCCATCTTGATTTGTTGCTTTTATTAATTAAAATCTAACTCGGTTGACATGAGGTTCATTACTATTTTTACCTTTGATTATCCATCTCGATTTGTTGCTTTTATTTATTATAATTAACTCGGTTGAGGTGAGGTTGAATGCTATTTTTACATTTGACTATTCAACTTGATTTGTTGCTCTTATTAATTAATAATTAACTCGGTTGAAGTGGGGTTGAATACTATTTATAACTTTGACTATCCATCTTTATTTGTTGCTTTTATTAATTAAAATCGAACTCGGTTGAAGTGAGGTTGAATACTATTTATAACTTTGATTATCCATCTTGATTTGTTGCTTTTATTAATTAATAATTAACTCGGTTGAAGTGAGGTTGAATACTATTTATAACTTTAACCATCCATCTTGCTTTGTTGCTTTTATTAATTAATAATTAACTCGGTTGAGATAAAGTTGAATGCTATTTTTACCTTTGACTATCCATCTTGCTTTGTTGCTTTTAATAATTAATATTTAACTCTGTTGAGATGAAGTTGAATGCTATTTTTACCTTTGGCTATCCATCTTGCTTTGTTGCTTTTATTAATTAATAATCAACTGGGTTGAGATGAGGTGGAATGCTATTTTTACCTTCGGCTATCCAGCTTGCTTTATTGGTTTTATTAATTAATGATTAACTGGGTTGAGATGAAGTTGAATGCTATTTTTACCTTTGGCTATCTATCTTGATTTGTTGCTTTTAATAATTAATAATTACCTCGGTTGAGATGAGGTTGAATGCTATTTATAACTTTGACTATACATCTTGATTTGTTGCTTTTATTAATTAATAATTAGCACTGTTGAGATGAAGTTGAATGCTATTTTTAATTTTGGCTATTCATCTTTATTTGTTGCTTTTAATAATTAATAATTACCTTGGTTGATATGAGGTTCAATGCTATTTTTACATTTGGCTATCAATCTTGATTTGTTGCTTTTATTAATTAATAATTAACTCGGTTGAGTTGAGGTTGAATGCTAATTCTACCTTTGGCAATTCATCTTGATTTGTTTCTTTTATTAATTAACAATTAACTCGGTTGAGATGAGGTTGAATGCTATTTTTACATTTGGCTATCCATCTTGATTTGTTGCTTTTATTAATTAATAATTAACTCGGTTGAAGTGTGGTTGAATACTATTTATAACTTTGACTATACATCTTGATTTGTTGCTTTTAATAATTATTAATTAATTCGGTTGAGTTGAGGTTGAATGCTATTTTTACCTTTTGCTATGCATCTTGATTTGTTGCTTTTATTAATTATTAATTAACTCGGTTGATGTGAGGTTGAATACTATTTATAACTTTGACTATCCATTTGGATTTTTTACTCTTATTAATTATAATGAACTCGGTTGAAGTGTGGTTGAATACTATTTATAACTTTGACTATCCATCTTGATTTGTTGCTTTTATTAATTTATAATTGACTCGGTTGAGATGAGGTTCAATACTATTTTTACCTTTGGCTATCCATCTTGATTTGTTGTTTTCATTAATGTGACTTTAGTTCGAAAATATGGAGAAATTCAAGTTCCTCATAAAGCCTTTATAATAATGATAATGGATGGAAGCAAACCTGTGCAGTGGTAATAAATACCACTAGAATGAATCCCTGAAACATTCAGCTGTCAAAATGGAGACCTTGATATTTCTGGAATTTTCCACCCATAAGGCCAGCTGTGTGGAGTAATCTATAATTGGGGGAAATTTAATTTCAGATACCTGATTTTTCAGATTTTATCTTTCCTTAACGTCACGTTTATGCTATGATATGCATTATACGACATAGAAAGAGGGAATGGAAAAGTAGTTTAAATGTACCATAGCGATTCTACTTGAATTCATATATTCAATTATTATATTTATCAACTGCAATATCATCTTTCTTACACTTTGCAGCCTCTCATCATTTATCGAACCAATTTGTTGGTCCTTACTGAATTCTACATTATGCAGTGCATGCAGTTTGGAAATCATTACCCTCCGGTTATTCTGCCGCGCGGTTTTTCCCGCAGCTTGTGAAGGGCCTCATTGAGCTACATTGATTTCTAAACTGCACGGTCGCAACCACACAGTTTCAAACCGCTTGTGTGAAGCGGGCCTTAAGTATTCTAGCCGCACGGTTTAGCAGTGCATGCGGTTTGCTAATCTCTATTGTCCGGTTATTCTGCCGCGCGGTTATTTTCTGCAGAGGGAATAGGGCCTCATTGATCTACATTAATTTCTAAACTGCACGGTCACAGCCACACGGTTTAAAACCGCTTGTGTGAAGCTGGCTTCTGTCTGCTTGTCTTGTTTTGTCCATCTCCTAAACTTCTTTCTATAAGCCTCTGGAGCTAGTTCAACTATCAATCTATCTATCTAGGTGCCATGTCTTCGACGTGGGCTGTCAATTACCTCTAGCTGAACCAATCTGCAGTTGCCACGTGGTAATGAAAACTGGCCAAACCTCAGATATGAATAATGACATGTCTGAGGCCTTTGTCTTACAGAAACGGCTGTATTTGTTGTTGATTTTGCCTGATATAGATTTAAGTACGTTGCGCCTAAGTTAGCTCTTCCAAGGCCTACAAAAGAGCATTTTTCAAGAATTCATGATTACTCCTATTGTATTTTCTAGCTCTGTATAAATTATCCAGCAATTCAGAGGCTTGCAAAATAGCATTTTTCAAGAATTCGTGATTATTTTGAATATATTTTAACATCTGAAGAAGACTAGACAACATCAATGACATCTGCCCCTCCCCTCAAGTAAATTGTAGCAAACTAATGCAAATCCTGGAATTCTGAATTCTGGATTCTGGAATACCATGTCAATAAGATCGAACATCATGTTGTGCTTCAGACAAATCCCGAAGCGCTTGAACTTTAAGAGATATCTTACAAATATCTATCTGAACTGTCATATCTCCACCAAGTTATTTTTTTGTTAACTTTATTTGGCCACACTTCATATTCATAGATACAGTTTTATTATTCTACCTCTTTATTCTTCATTAATTTAATTTCCATAGGCCCTGTTTTATTACTCTAACTGTTTATTCTTCATTTGTTTAGCTTTCCTAGGTCCAGTTTTATTATTCTATGTTTTACTTTTTATTTATTTGATATTCATAGGTCCAGTTTTATTATTCTACTTCCATAGTCTTCATTTATTTTATTTTCCTAGAGTCAGTTTTATTACTCTACATCCCCATTCTTCCTTTATTTAAATTTCTTTCGTTCTTTACTTCATATTTCTTGTGAGCATTGGGATGTTTCCTGCTGTTATTCGTTTTTTAAATTTTCCAGGATGAAGAAATCTACAACTGTAATAGTGCAGGATTTCTCAGCGGATATTACAAACCGGGAATGTACATCGTTTAAAAAACTGGTTTTGATCTATCCAGGTCATAAGAAACAATAGAATTTAACTTTAGAACAAGATGCAAGCCAGAACGATTGAGAAAAGGTAGATGTTGTGTTAGCTTTCATCCCCCGGAAGGAAAGTTAGTCTCTTCTTTATAGTTCATTTATGAAAGATCTTAATGTTGTTATTGTTCTTGAAATATGTTATTTAATTGTTCATTATTTCTCTTGTAGTTGATTTATTTCCTTATTGCCTCTTCTGACTGGGGCTATTTTTCCCTCTTGGAGCCCTTGGGCTTATAGCATCCTGCCCTTCCAACTATGATTGTAGCTTAGCCAATAATAATAATAATAATAATAATAATAATAATAATAATAATAATAACAGGAAAAATCAAGAAACCCGAGGCACCTTTCTATACTAACCCACGCATGCTAACTTTTACGAGGGAAAGAGCATATCGCAAATATTTCCCAAAGAGGCGATGTATGAATACGAAGTGAAACTGTTTTCTTAATTTCGTCATAGGATAAAACATCATCAAAGAGCCATACCCACCCACCCCCCCTCCCCCAAAAGACTCCCTCCCGACCCCCTGGGGTTGGGGGGATGGGGGGGAATCTTTGACGACGACGGCTATAAACATTAAAGTGCAAACTGCTTCTTTCTATGGAACTAATAAGGTATTTTAACTTTCCTTCTTACAATAATATATGATTATATGGATTTACTTCACCCAAGAAAATCAAGTATGTTAAAGATAATTTAGGAATATATATAAAAAGACTTTTATATTTTACATAATAAGAGATATCAGCTTTGCAATATATGGTATTTTGAGTCATGTTTTGTTAATTCAATCCATTCAAAGTTATTTGGATATATTACAACTCGAGTATCAAACTATATACCTTATAAATGTTTCCCATATTATGTTAATTCTACCCGTATGACATTAGTGAATATTATTTCGACATTTAGAAGAGAGAAACTATTATAGAAAATTAATTGGGTTAGAATATCCTTGTAGCAATAAAGTGTTATTTGTATCTTTTACATGCATTATGTAACTCTTTGACTTTTTTTTCACTTATCATTGTTTTATTACTGATAGTAGAACCTTTTGAATATTTAAGGAAATGTTTGATATAACGTCTTCTACACACGCACGTGTATATGTATATATATATATATATATATATATATATATATATATATATATATATATATATATATATATTCATACATATATATATGTATTTATATACACACATATATATATGTATATACACACACACACACACACACACACATATATATATATATATATATATATATATATATATATATATATATATATATATATATATATGCCCCCGCCAAAGAAGTTGCCTAAACCCACCAAAAAAATAAAAAAATCTAAGGAAAAAAGTTATGTCAAGTACTCACCTCTCTTCCGTCTCCCGCCCTTCATATAGTGATTAATGGTAGTTAATTAATACTCGATGGTTCCCGCCCCTCCCGCCCTTCCTAACGACGACCATTTTGAGTCGGTTGGAGACACTTGTGGCGAGGTTTTTAAGGTCGAGGTTTTCAAGGTGAGACTTAGGAAAGTACGAACAGATGTTCTCAATATCCTTCTTCAACTTTTCAATTGTGGACGTATCTCGTTCCCTAGGCTTAGCTTTCATGATGTCCCATACGTTTTCTATAAGATTCAAGTCAGTGCTGTTCCTTGGCCAATCATGTAGATAGTCAATAGGGCCGAATTGCTGCTGGTTTGTACATAACTTTGCTGTGAGGCAATGGCCCCATCTTGCTGAAAATGTTCTTTTTCATTGCACATGTTTTTAAAAGTTTTAAAGGCCACTCATGAATGGCAGAGACAAGGAACAGTGGCATTGCCCTATCGAGCAAGACAATACCCTAGACACTGAACATATATACATATGATCAGGGACCAAGGAGGACCAGGCAATGGCTTCTGATGACTCAGCAGATAGACTTAATGGCTCCCCTACACTCCCATTCCTTAGCTCACAAGGATGGTGAGGCTGCAGCGGTCAAAGAAACTAACGAATTTGAGCGGGACTTGAACCTCAGTCTGGCATTCACCAGTCAGGCCACCATAACCATGGAATCAGGTAGATTGTCAAGAAGAGGGGAGAAATACATATTAGCATTCACTGTCGTATTTTTTTCGTAATTTGGGAAAAGAAACACAAGTTTACTAACACTATGGTAAGAAAAACCACCCAAAACTTTAAGGCTAGCAAGATGTTTTTTGGTGGCATCTAGATACCTGAGAGATATTACTGTTACACTTACAATACACTTAACTACATTGCCCACATTTACAGTAAACTTAGCTCCATTAGAGTAAAGAATCACCTTGAACTGATCTCTGAAGGGGTGGACACAACAGCTTATTGTAGGAAACAAGCTTGTTTCCATTATCCTTTGCTAACAATGGCCCCCTCCTTGCTGCCAGGAAGCTGTACCCAAGGCGGTCATTTTAATGTTGTTATTCTTATAGATCTCTTGTAGTTTATTTCCTTATTTCCTTTCCTCAATGGGCTGTTTTTCCATGTTGAAACCCTTGGGCTTATAGCGTCCTGCTTTTCCAATTAGGGTTGTGCTTACCTAATAATAATAATAATAATAATAATAATAATAATAATAATAATAATAATAATAATAACGTTGTTTGCCACTCTAATGATAATAATAATAATAATAATAATAATAATAATAATAATGATAATAATAATAATAACATTGTTTGTCAATAATAATAATAATAATAATAATAATACTGATAGCATTAATAATAATAATAATAATAATAATAATAATAATAATAACGTTGTTTGTCAATAATAATAATAATAATAATAATAATAATAATAATGATAATCAAGTTTCATTTTGCTATACAATTCCACTTCGTTCCAAACACTGCAGGGGAATTCTTAATTACCTTTCTTTGTTGAAGGCCTCTGGCTCTGCTCCCTTATAGCCACCCATAAAAAGAAGTATTCTTCAATGTTCCTTTGTTCCAGATTCATTTGGAAGTTTCTAAATATCTTCGTTGGAGTCCAAAGCATGATTATTTCTAATCAAATGTTGATTCCCCATCAACAGCAGGATATTTTTACCAGTCTCCCCTCTTCAAATGATTGTCACTGTTCTTGTTATCCACGAAAATCTTGTTATTCGTCTCCTTGTTTTACAGCATCTAAAGAAAAGGGTTCTGTGATTATTGAGATGAATTGTTGGAGAATCGTGGTGAATTATAATTAGACGGTTTATTATTATTATTATTATTATTATTATTATTATTATTATTATTATTATGTATATATATATATATATATATATATATATATATATACATAAATATATATATATATATATATATATATATATATATATATATATATATATATATATATAATAACGTTTTAATATTATTATTATTATTATTATCATTATTATTATTATTATTATTATTATTATTATTATAATTATTATTATTGTGTATGTATATACATGTATATACAGTAGATACACACACACACACACACACACACATATATATATATATATATATATATATATATATATATATATATTATATATATATATATATATACATATATATATGTATATAAATATACACATATAAACATCTGACAATCATAATAGCATCCTATAATTTCGTTATATATATACACACATTTTAAAGAAACTTATCCTAGCAAGCCTTAAATGTGAGTGGAAGAAAAATGAGGCACTTCTCTTTTAAGTCAAGGTATTTAGAGTGTAGATTTAATATTAGTGGAATTCTAATAAATGAATTTCAAGTGAACAACGGAGTACTCCAAGGGAATGTGTTGTCACCTATGTTGTTTACTCTCCTCGTGGATATAGTAATGTGTGGAACATTTGGGGATGTGGAGGTTTGGACTGGATTGGTAATAGGAAATTAGCTGACCTAAAGTTTGCTGATGACGCCATCCTTATTAGCAGAACACCAAAGGATTTGCAATGCTTGCTTACCAAACATGTTGCTAAAATGATAAACGAAGTTACCTTTATCAATTTAGAAGTGATTTGTGTTTCTTACATTATAATTTTACAATTGTACTTTATATCATCATATCCAATTACAAAACATATATTTTCCTTACTATTCAGACAGAGCAAACCTTATTACAAAACAAACTTAAATGGTTTTAAACCACAAGAGAATCTATCAAGGAAGAAATCGTCTACAGATCACCAAAGTGAAACTTCAAAACAACGTAGTGATTTGGTCTATTATTGTATTCGTTTGATTTATAGCAAAAGGGGGAGATTACTGCATTGTTGTATTTATGAAGCCAATGAATAGAATACAATGCTCTCGCGCTCACTGGTGTTTCTAAAGAATACTAAATGCTCATTATATCACTTTCACATTCGGGCTTATAACATTTTTGTTTCCAGGGGTATACTTTGGTAAATCTTACTTATATATCTATTAAACTTTCTATTAATTTGTTATTATTATCATTATTATTATTATTATTATTGTTGTTATTATTATTATTATTATTATTATTATTATTATTATTATTATTATTATTATTATTATTAAAATAAAAACAGTTGAATGAAATTGTAAAAAGTGAATTATTATTATTATTATTATTATTATTATTAAAATGAACAGTAGTTGCATAAACTTGCAGAAAGAGTATTATTATTATTATTATTATTATTATTATTATTATTATTATTATTATTATTATTATTATTATTTTTATTATTATTATTATTATTATTATTATTATTATTATTATTATTATTATTATTATTATCACTTGCTAAGCTACAATCCTAGTTGGAAAAGCTGGATGCTATATGCCCAGCGGCTCAAACAGGGAAAATAGCTCAGTGAGGAAAGGAAACAAGGAAATAAGAGAAGCAATTGACAATCAAAATAAAATATCTTAAAAGTAACAACACTAAAATAAATTTCATATATTAATTATAGAAACTTTAACAAAACTAGAAGAAGAGAAATAAGATAGAATAGTGTGCCCGAGTGCACCCTCAAGCAAGATGTAAACAAACTATTTAAGGAACTTTCACTGTTCCTTGTCTCGGCCATTCATGAGTGACCTTTAAACCAAAACCTAAACTAGTTAAAGGGTACAATTTTTCCTTTCACAATTCAAAGTTTTTCCTCTGTCTGTTTTCTCGTCAACGATAGATTTCTTTTCGATGTTTGGGATCATTATTATTTTAAATTGCCGTTGTGAAACCAACCCTTTCAAAGGCCCTGTCATATACTGCTTCGCTATCTCCTTTCACTAGCAAATAATTGGAGGATTTGCTTCAAGTAGCCAGACAAAGCTGCCTTTGCTTGTCTGCCTGCGAAAAAAGACTTAAAAAAAAAAAAAAAAAAAATACACTGTTAATAAAAACCGTAATTTTAATTAAAAATTCTCCGTAAAAATATACTGTTCTCAGCCGTATTTTTACCATACTGTGTAGATTAAATGCCCATGTTATGCCACCTACGAAAATAGACCCCTTTTTTTTTATTAAAACGAGATTGAATGTATATTCAGTTTTTCTTTGTGGTTAACAGAAGAAGAGCTCTCTCTCAAGAAAAAAAAGAGAAAAAAAGACCGTTCTGTAAACGCTCTTACTTTTTACATTATAAATAAAATTTATATACTTTTTTCATATTTATTCAAAATATTTATTCTAGGGATTCCTAAACTGCAGTACCCCTGAGCTTAGATCAACTGTCGGGGAACACACACACACACTCTCTCTCTCTCTCTCTCTCTCTCTCTCTCTCTCTCTCTCTCTCTCTCTCTCTCTCTCTCTCTCTCTCTCTTCCTGGTACTATGGAAGGTATACCATGTTGGTCTACTCTGCTAAGATCAATATTTCAAGAGATTAGTGATTATTGGACCTAACATGAGAATTAGAGATGAAACATTTTCTTCACGAATGTCATTAAAAACGTTTTCAGTTTTTCAATAGTTTTACAAAAGTAGAAATGTAAAGATTTGATTTCTGGATAACATATAGAACTAAGGCTCCGAAATGTAAATTTGCCAAATTATAGCACAGATGGATGAGTTTGATAATACTTTTATTGTAGACCATATAACACATATTTAAAGGTTTTAAAAGTAGCTCATGAATGGCAGAGGCAAGGGACATAACATTGCCCTATCAAGCAGGACAATGCCCTAGAGCCCCATCTTCACCCAAGCTAGGACCAAGGAGAGCCAGTCAATGGCTGCTGATGACTCAGGAGATAGACCTATACGCTCCTTCAAAACCACCATCCCTAGCTCACAAGGATAGTGAGGCTGCAGTGACCAAAGGAACTAACGAGTTCGAGTGGGACTTAAACCCCAGTCTGGCGTTCAACAGTCAGGGACGTTACCACATCGGCCACTACAACCCTTATGCTTTGATATGTCAGTTAACATGAGGGAATGGACAGTGACAACGACCTAAGGGGACAATGCCCTAGAAACTGACCATATATACATATGATCAGCGACCAAGGCCACTCTCCAAACAGGATTGGCTTATAATAATAATAATAATAATAATAATAATAATGATAATAATAATAATACTAACATTAGTAATAATAATAAATATAATAAAAATTTTAATAATAATAATAATAATAATAATAATAATAAAAGTAATAATAAATATAATAAACATTTTAATAATAATAATAATAATAATAATAATAATAATAATAGGCTCCCCAAAACCACCCATCCATAGCTCACAAGGATGGTGAGGTTATAGACCCTATAAGACTCTATCAAGCTTGAGTGGTACTCGAACCCCAGTCCGGCTGATCGCCAGCCAGGGAAGTGTTTCCAACAGGCTGGTTAGAAAAGAAGTGATGAAAATTGTAGTAATTTCTGCCTTATAAAAGAGAGTTTATTAAAATTCAAATTGATATTAATCGGAACTATCATGAAAAATGGAATAAAGATGATATTAAGAGATTTATTTATACACTTTCCCAAAAATGTTAAGGGTATAGAGATTAGTAAATGTTTTTAACAGATCGTTCGTATTGAGGACATACAATATGCAACCTTTCCCTAAATGGAAAATTAATTTCTAATAGACCACGCTAAATGCCACTATTATTGAAAATGTCATTTAGGTCTTTATTACTTTCAGAATGTCAAGGAATAAAAAAAAAGAAAAAAAAATTAACTTCATCTATACAAGAAATCTGAAGACGGAATCTTCATCGAAAATTTTCAAATTGATCCAGGAATAATAATAATAATAATAATAATAATAATAATAATAATAATAATAATAATAATAATAATAATAATAATAATAATAATAATAATAATAATAATAATAATAATAATGTTTAAACTGATGTGTAGTTTATATTGTAAAACAGTGAATATGATGATCCAAGCAGAAGAGTCAAGTGATATATTGTGCATAGTAATATTAGTTAAAAAGAAATAGTGAATTTAAACAAGTTAGAAATGCAATATATCATTTACTTAGGAAAATAAAATATTAGATTCACTCATACGCACACATTCACAAATGAGATATTCTGGATGTTAATTGTTTTAAAAGTTTAAAGTCCGCTTATGAATGGCAGGGGCAAAGGACAGTGACATTGCCCTATCAAGCAGGACAATGTACTAGAGACTGACCATATACGCATATGATTAGCCCCCAAGCCCCTTCTTCATCCAAGCTAGGACTAAGGAGGGCCAGGCAATGGCTGCTTTGACTCAGTAGATTATTATTATTATTATTATTATTATTATTATTATTATTGGCCAAGCTACAACCCTAATTAGAAAAGCAAGATGCTATAAGCCCAAGGGCTCCAACAGGGAAAATAGCCCAGTGAGGAAAGGAAATAAGGAAATAAATAAATAATGAGAATAAATTAACAAGCTCTATAGGCTTCCCCAAACACCACATCCCTAGCTCATAATGATGGTGAGGTTGCAGTGACCAAAGGAACTAACGAGTTTGAGCGGGACGTTACCACATGAGATATAGTCTTATTCGAAAAGGATCGGTCACAAATGGATAAATAAGTTTAATTCAGAGAATGATATTGATACTCTTGGCTTGATAAAAATAAAGGGAGAAGAATCATTTTGTACAAAATAATCTTTTACCGCTGACACCTATTTCCTCGTTATGAAATCAGTCAATGACATTTCAAGGGATTTAACCTTTGTTTATGCTTTCATATTTAGACTGTTCCCAGAATATGATATTTTTAATCATTCCGTTTTTTGTGATGTAACAAGTAATTTATAATTTTCCTGGTATTACTCTAAGCGCATTACAAAATACAGTACTATACACTTTTACCCTTTTGTTATTTTATTAATGTAGTTATTTTAGGTTTTTTTACTAATAATTTAAAATGTGATTATGGCCCCACTTCAATGAACCTTGTTCTAGAATCTCTGCCCTTTAGCTATGTAATTCATTTACGCTTATTTTTCATTTATATTTTCCTGTGTCAGTTCTACTTCGTCGGATCTAAAAAAAAGAAAAAAAAAAGTAAAAATTTATCACAAAGTTTTGTATATCGGTTTACATTAGTTTGTAAATTACATAACCAAATGTTTTCGAAACTACGTATGTGTAAAGACGCAGGGAGAGAGAGAGAGAGAGAGAGAGAGAGAGAGAGAGAGAGAGAGAGAGAGAGAGAGAGAGAACCATGCCGCATCGGAATAAGTAATTTTTGTATCGCATTGCAACCGCCAAGATTTTGTTTGTTTGTAATGAAGTGTTCTAAGAATATAATAAGATAAGCAAAATAAGCGACGAGTCATTATTTGAAGGCTAAAACACAGACTTTCGTATGTACTTTCTTTAGACTTCTGACTGCACCATACTAAAATTGATTTGATTTGCATAGTCAGCATATTTTACACCGTCACTTATGAGGAAGATCCTTATTATATTTCTCATAAATAATTAATTGTCACCATGTAAAAACACAGACATTCAAATGGTCTTTCTCTCTTTTGTTGTACTTTTGAATGCACCATGCTAAAATTGATTTAATTTGCATGGTCAGCATATTTTTGCACCATTACATAAGAGAAAGATCCTTATTATAGTATTATTACTACAATCTAAGCTACAACCCTAGTTGGAAAAATAGGATGCCATAAGCAAAAGGACTCCAACAGCCCAAAATAGCTTAAATATTTAATTGCCAGAAGTTGTATGGCCGATTTGGTAACGTCTCCGACAGGTGATCGCCGAACTGGGGTTCGAGTGCCGCTCAAATTCGTTAGTTCCTTTAGGGGCTGCAATCTCCCCATCCTTTTGAGCTAATGATGGAGGTTTTTGGGGAGCATTTAGGTCTACTTGCTGAGTCATCAGCAGCCATTGCCTGATGGGCGTTGATCATATGTGTATATGGTTAGTCTTTAGGCCATTTTCCTCCTTGCTAGGGCAATGTGTCCCTTGCCTGTGCCATGCATGAGTTGCCTTTAAATATAAAGTAGGCTGGAAGGGAGGACGCTGGTGACTGGTACAACACATAAACATACGATACCGGGCTCTAGAGCGATGTCAGGCAGGGCAGCCAATCGGGACTACGGTCTACCCCAAAGGCAAAGCAAATTGCTTTAAGAGAAGGCAACCGTACTTACCCCATACAAATGGGAAAAAAAGCCTGTTAATAATAGAGATACTACCTCTAGAGAGTGATTGAGTCCTTTTTCTGTCCAGAAAGTACTATATTGGATCCCTCTCTCCGGTTAAGGCTTATTTAATCTTTGCTTACACATACACCGAATAATCCGGCCTATTCTTTCCTCATACACTTGACAACACTGAAATTTTCAAACAATTCTTCTTCTCTCAAGAGGTTAACTGCTGCAATTGTTCAGTGGCTACTTTCCTCCTGGTAAGGGTAGAAGAGACTCTTTAGCTATGGCAAGGTGCTCTTCTAGGAGAAGGACACTCCAAAATTAAACCATTGTTCTCTAGTCTTGGGTAGTGCCATAGCCTCTGTACCATGGTCTTCCACTGTCTTGGGTTAGAGTTCTTTTGTTTGAGGGTACACTCGGGCATACTAATCTATCTTAATTCTCTTCCTCTTGTTATTTTCAAGTTTTTATAGTTTATATATGGAATATTTATTCTAATATTGTTATTTTTCTTAAACTTCCTGTAGTTTTTCCTTATTTCTTCTCCTCACTGGGCTATTTTCCCTGCTGAAGCCTTTGGGTTTATAGCATCCTGCTTTTTCAACTTCCTTTTGTTATTTTCAAGTTTTTATAGTTTATATATGGAATTTTTATCTTAATGTTGTTATTCTTCTTAAACTTCCTGTAGTTTTTCCTTATTTCTTCTCCTCACTGGGCTATTTTCCCTGCTGGAGGCTTTGGGTTTATAGCATCCTGCTTTTTCAACTAGGGTTGCAGCTTAGCAAGTAATAATAATAATAATAATAATAATTATTATAATAAGAAGAAGAAGAAGAAGAAGAAGAAGATGTTGTTATTTTTCTTAAACTTCCTGTAGTTTTTCCTTATTTCTTTTCCTCACTGGGCTATTTTCCCTGCTGGAGCCTTTGGGTTTGTAGCATCCTGCTTTTTTAACTTCCTTTTGTTATTTTCAAGTTTTTATAGTTTATATATGGAATATATATTTTAATGTTATTTTTCTTAAACTTCCTGTAGTTTTTCCTTATTTCTTCTCCTCACTGGGCTATTTTCCCTGCTGGAGCCTTTGAGTTTATAGTATCCTGCTTTTCCAACTTCCTTTTGTTATTTTCAAGTTTTTATAGTTTATATATGGAATATTTATTTTAATGTTGTTATTTTTCTTAAACTTCCTGTAGTTTTTCCTTATTTCTTCTCCTCACTGGGCTATTTTCCCTGCTGGAGCCTTTGGGTTTATGGTATCCTACTTCTTTCAACTTCCTTTTGTTATTTTCAAGTTTTTATAGTTTATATATGGAATATATATTCTAATGTTGTTATTTTTCTTAAACTTCCTGTAGTTTTTCCTTATTTCTTTTCCTCACTGGGCTATTTTCACTGCTGGAGCCTTTGGGTATATAGCATCCTACTTTTTCAACTAGGGTTACAGCTTACCAAGTAATAATAATAGTAATGATGATAATAATAATGATAATAATAATAATAATAATAATAAGTAATAATGAAAATAATAATAATAATAATAATAATAATAATAATAATAATAATAATAATAATAATAATGATGAGAAGAGGAAGAAGAAGAAGTAGGCCTTTTTTTTTTTTATCTCCAAAAGCTCCCTAGAGTAGTAGGCAAGGTTAAGGTGTGCTGTGCATCGCTAATAGCTAATTATCTACCCAGCAAACGTAAGACAAGCGTCTTGCTAACCTCTCTTCCTCCTCCTCTTCTACCTTAGGCTTCATTGGTCTTAAAAGTGGGAGTGATTTATTAGCTTCTCGGTTTCCAGGGACAGACCTTGTATTTACTGCCACCATCTGATCAGTTTCAAGTGATAACTCGCGTGTGTGTGTGTTTGAATTTTTTTTTTTCTTTTTTTTTTTTTTTCCCAGGCAGGAGTTTGTCTTTTGAGTTGCTTCAAGATCATGCTGAACTGGTTCTTCGCGTGGTTGCACATCCTTATCATTGCTTTGTTGCAATTGAGGTTTGCAATGTAACCAATTACTGTATGTGTGTGTGAGTATTTTTGTAAATAAACCTCATATTTTTAACAGTACGCTATAGATATCTAAGGGCAACGAATGCATTGCATGATATATAATACTAGTGTACGCTACCTGACAAAAATTACGGATAATTATGTAGATATGCACACACGCACCCCTCTCTCACCAGGGTATGACTACTCTCTCTCTCCCTACCCTAAGGACAGGTAGAGCTAAGCGGGAAGGGAATATATATATATATATATATAGTATATCTAGTATATATATATATATAAATATATATATATATATATATATACATACAGTATTTGTATTGTATATAAATTTATATATATATATATATATAAATACACATATATATATATATATATATATTCATATATACAGTATTTGTATTGTATATAAATTTATATATATATATATATATATATACATATATATATATATATATATATACATATACTGTATATATATGTATATACATATATATATATATATATATGTGTGTAAATATATATATATATATATATATATACTGTATATGTCCATATATACATGTGTATATGATTTTGTCTAACTTAATCTTAAATTCGTTTACCTTGTTACTGTTCACTACATCCGCTGGAAGTCTGTTCCATGTGTTTTCTATTTTGTATGTACATAAATTACCACATTGAATAGTGTTGTATCTTTTCAATTCCAGTTAGTATCCTTTACCTCTGGACTGAGAGAGAGAGAGAGAGAGAGAGAGAGAGAGAGAGAGAGAGAAAATTACTATTTTGTATGGATATTAATTAACATTTTGAGTGGTGGGGCATTTTTTTTAATTTCAGTTAGTATCCGTTACCTCTGGACTGAGAGAGAGAGAGAGAGGAGGGAGAGAGAGAGAGAGAGAGGAGAGGGAGAGAGAGAGAGAAAATTACTATTTTGTATGGATATTAATTAACATTTTGAGTGGTGGGGGCATTTTTTTAATTTCAGTTAGTATCCGTTACCTCTGGACTGAGAGAGGAGAGAGAGAGAGAGAGAGAGAGAGAGAGAGCTATTATGTATGGAAATTGATTACCATTTCGAATGGTGTTGTATCTTTTCAATTCCTGTTAAGTATCAGTTACCTTCGAACTGAGAGAGAGAGAGAGAGAGAGAGAGAGAGAGAGAGAGAGAAATTTGCTATTATGTATGGACATTGATTACCATTTTGAATGGTGTTGTATCTTTTCAATTCCTGTTAGTATCCGTTACCTCCGGACTGAGAGAGAGAGAGAGAGAGAGAGAGAGAGAGAGAGAGAAATTTGCTATAATGTATGGAAATTGATTACCATTTCGAATGGTGTTGTATCTTTCAATTCCTGTTAGTGAGAGAGAGAGAGAGAGAGAGAGAGAGAGAGAGATTTTAATGCCACGCTGTAAATGAAATCTCAAAATGTTGCAAAGAAGTATTTATATTATTTTACACTTTTTTGGGTTTCGACCTTGAAAGTCAAGTCGATGATTCAGTGAATGACTTATAGATATTTTGAATGTATTAGAGGCTCCGTTTCTTTCTTTCTTTTTTTTTTTTTTTTTTGCTTTATTTGTTCTTCCTCTTTGGCCCCAGATCGTGCTTGGGTGGAGCTTTTGAACAAACCCCTGAATATTTTTAATAGGAGTTTTATGTTATAAATGTATTTCATCAATACGCAGTATTATCACTAGAAGATTTATTTCCATGTTTATTTCCTCTGTAATTTACTTATTTCTGTCTCCGGATTTATTTTCAACTTAGCTGATAATAATAATAATAATAATAATAATAATAATAATGATAACAGAAATAATAGCAATAATAATAATAAATAGAATAATGAAAATAATAATAATAATAATAATAATAATAATAATAATAATAATTATAATAATAATAATAATGAACCTTCTTGGGCTTATAACATCCTGCTATTCTATCTAGGGCGGTAGCTTAACCAATAATAATAATAATAATAATAATAATAATAATAATAATAATAATAATAATAATAATAATACGAAAGGATATTCCTCCGAATACTATTGCTTGTGAAA
>NC_090728.1:60517811-60520311 GCF_036898095.1 Palaemon carinicauda | reverse complement strand
GCCTAAGCCCCCTCTCCACCCAAGCTAGGACCAAGGAAGGCCGGGCAATAGCTGCTGATAACTCAAAAGATAGACCTACAGGTTCCACCAAAACCCCCATCCTTAGCTTGCAAGGATGGTGAGGTTGCAGCGAACAAAGGAACATCTTGAGTTTGAGCTGGACTCGAACCCTAGTCTGGTGTTCACCAGTCAGGGACGTTACTACATCGGCCACCACAACCCTAGTAGATTAGTGTTAAGAATTATACCTTCCAGACAATGCCCTAGAGACTGACCATATATACAAACATATGATCAGCACCCAAGCCCTACTCCACCAAACCTACGACCAAGGAGGGCCAGGCAATGGCTGCTGATGACTCAGCAGATAGACCTATAGACTTCCCCAAACTACATATCATTAGCTCATAAGGATGGTGAGGTTGCATCGACCAAATAAACTACGAGTTTGAGCGGGACTCGAACCCCAGTGTGGCGCTTACCATCCATGGATATATATACATATGATCAGCAACCAAGTGCCCTCGCCACCAAAGCTAGGACCAAGGAGTGCCAGGTAATGGCTGCTGATTACTCAGCAGATAGATCTATAGGCTCCCCCAAACTACATATCATTAGCTCATAAGGATGGTGAGGTTGCATCGACCAAATAAACTAACGAGTTTGAGAGTTTGAGCGGAACTCGAACCCCAGTGTGGCGTTCACCAGTCAGGGACGTTATCACATCGGCCACCACAACTCTAGGAGATTAGTGTTAAGAATTATACCTTCTAGACAATGCCCTAGAGACTGACCATATATACATACATATGATCAGTATCCAAGCCCCCGTTCTACCCATGATAGGACCAAGGTGGACCAGGTAATAGCTGCTGATGACTCAGCAGATAGACCTATAGGCTCCCCCAAATCACATATCCTTAGCTCACAAGGGTGGTGTGGTTTCAGCGACCAAAGAAACCATGAGTTTGAGCGGGACTCGAACCCCAGTCTGGCGTTCACCATTCAGGGAAGTACCACATCAGCCACCACAACTCTAGGAGATTAGTGTTAAGAATTATACCTTCTATCATATCTCTTTCCTGCTTGTAAAAAAAAGCGTTTTTCGTTCTGGCAATTTTACATTTCTCTTTTCCCTTGAGTAATAGAATATTGGACTAGCGTTGTTCGCTTGTGATATCAAAGACTCGATTTGAAATTCCAATTTCCATTTCGCATGCATAGACCAAATTCACGAGGCTTTGGTTATCGTTTAGGAAAACAAAAGAAATGGGATGTTTTAATTGGCAGACGGAAGAATTTTAGAATTAGAATTTCCCATGTTTTTTAAACAGGGCTCGCTTCAATTCTGTCAATATTATTTTTCAAATATTTTCTGGTACTCGAGATTGGAAATATCTGATAAACTTTGCCCTGAATGGAAAAAAATATATTGCCCAAATAAAAAAAAAATCCATAATAAAAGTTTGCATAAAATGAGTAGGCAAACTTTTATCAGTAATTTATCAATAATTTCTATAATTAGAATTGTTTATCATTGATATCAATACTACAACGTCCTTTATTACCATTTAAATGTTTAAAAGCCACTCATGAATGGCAAAGGCAAGGGACAGTGACATTGCCTTATCAAGAAAGACAATGCCCAAGCCCTCTCTCCACCTAAGCTAGGATCAAGGAGGGCCAGGCAATGGCTGCTGATAACTTGCCAGATAGACCTATAGGCTCCCCTAAACCCACCATCCTTTGATCACAAGGCTGGTGTGGTTGCAGCGACCAAAAGGAACTAACAAGTTTGAGAGGGACTCGAACTTCTGTCTGGCGATCACCAGACAAGGACGTTACCAATAGGCCACCACAACCCTACGGTGTACAGTGAGAGCAGGTGAGTATGAATATATGAAATTACTTAAAATAGATTAATGAGTATAAACAAACAATGGTTAGAGATGGAAGTATACTATAGTCCATTTCTTTCATCGAGGCAGATATGCACCGACTCGCAGCGGTGCCCTTTTAGCTCGGAAAAGTTTCCTGATCGCTGATTGGTTACAATTATCTCGTCCAACCAATCAGCGACCAGGAAACTTTTCCGAGTTAAAAGGGCACCGCTGCGAGTCGGTGCAAATCTGCATCGCTAAAATAAATTGACTATAGTAATCATTAGTTCTGGTGGAACATGTGTTTCAATAGTTTGAAATTCCGAGTTCCATATGAGATGTCGAATTCGACAGGTATATGTGCAGAAGAATTGTCATCGACTTTCATCTTTCTACGTGGCTAAATGGTACGGTCACTGTCATACAAGCATCCTGGACCAGGGTTCAATTCCCGGCCGGTTAGATACTATTGTCTTTGAGTGATTTCGCCTCGAGACTTTGATCCTGGGTTCGTTAAGAGAAGCTAGACATTAATGTATTGAAATATATGGCTTATTTGATATATATATATATATATATATATACTATGTTTCCAGATTTGATATTTTGAAGAGAGAGAG
>NC_090728.1:60497811-60502811 GCF_036898095.1 Palaemon carinicauda | reverse complement strand
AAGAAATCGGAAAAATTGATACTATGGTACATAAATTATGGGTTCAGTGGTTTAATCATTTTTTTTTTTTTTTCAGTATTCTACTGTAATTCTGTTAAACACATTTCAATTAACTTATTGCGAAGTTGGAAGGAGGTTATGTTTTTACCCGCTGTTTGTGTGTTTGTGCATGTTTGTGTGTTTGCTTGTGGAGAGCTTCATGGCCAGAATTTTAATCTTAGGGTAATGAAACTTGCAGGATTAACTGTTGGATAAATAGCTGGATATGGTTAAATTTTGGAAGGTCAAGGTCAAAGGTCAAGGTCACGGTCAGGCAAAATGTTCAATTCACTTAATTAGCCATAAGTTTGGACATTGTTGTCACAGAGACTTCAAACTTGGTTCATATTTGCGAGTATGAAAATCCATGCCAATTAATATATTTAAAGGTCAAAGGTCAAAGTTGAGGTCAAGAAATAAGCTGACGCAGTGGAGGTCTGCGCTGTACTGAGTGCCCTCTAGTTTGTTCTGCTATTGACGTGATAACAGTTCTTATGGTATCTTATATTATAAACGTGAAAAAGTACTTTTTTTTTCAACCTTGCAGACCCTAATATAAAAGAAAATCCTGTCCATTATTATTATTATTATTATTATCATTATTATTATTATTATTATTATTATTATTACTTGCTAAGCTACAACCCTAGATGGAAGAGCAAGATGCTTTAATCCCAAGAGCTCCAACAGGGAAAATAGCCCTGTGAGGAAAGGATATAAGGAAATCAATACAGTACAAGAGATGTAATGAACAATTAAGATAAAATATTTCAAGAACAATAACAGCATTAAAATCAATCTTTAATATATAAACTATAAAAACTCAACAATAGAAAAATATATATAATAGTGTGCCCTAGTGTACCCTCAAGCAAGAGAACTCTACCCCAAGACAGTGGAAGACCATGGTACATAGGCTATGGCACTACCCAAGACTAGAGAACAGTGGTTTGATTTCGGAGTGTCTTTCTCCTAGAAGAGCCCTTTGCTATTCCAGCGTTTATATCCAGAGGCTATGGCACTACCCAAGACTAGAGAACAGTGGTTTGATTTTGGAGTCTTTTTCCTAGAAGAGGTCTTCGTTATTCCAGCGTTTATATACAGAGGCTATGGCACTACCCAAGACCAGAGAACAGTGGTTTGATTTTGGAATGTCCTTCTCCTAAAAGAGCTCTTCGTTATTCCAGAGTTTATATCCAGAGGCTATAACACTACCCAAGACTAGAGAACAGTGGTTTGATTTTGGAGTCTCTTTCTCCTAGAAGAGCCCTTTGTTTTTCCAGCGTTCATATCCAGAGGCTATGGCACTACCCAAGACTAGAGAACAGTGGTTTCATTTTGGAGTGTCTTCATAGAACAGCTCTTCGTTATTCCAGCGTTTATACTCAGAGGCTATGGCACTACCCAAGACTAGAGAACAGTGGTTTAATTTCGGAATGTCCTTCTCCCAGAGGAGGTCTTCGTTATTCCAGCATTTATATCCAGAGGCTATGGCACTACCCAAGACTAGAGAACAGTGGTTTGATTTTGGAGTGTCTTTCTCCTAAAAAGAGCTCTTCGTTATTCCAGCGTTTATATCCAGAGGCTATGGCACTGCCCAAGATTAGAGAACAGTTGTTTGGTTTTGGAGTGTCCTTCTCATAGAAGAGCCCTTTGTTTTTCCAGCGTTCATATCCAGAGGCTATGGAACTACCCAAGACTAGAGAACAGTGGTTTGATTTTGGAGTCTCTTTCACCTAGAAGAGCTCTTTGTTATTCCACCGTTTATATTAAGAAGCTATGGCACTACCCAAGACTGGAGAACAGTTGTTTGATTCTGGAGTCTCTTTCTCCTAGAAGAGCCCTTTGCTATTCCAGCGTTTATATCCAGTCCACGCGAATGGCTTCGTCTGCAGATTTCCAGCCAGCTCTTTCCCACTCCATATCAATTTCCATGATTACAAAAGCGTTTAATGGCATCTGGAAACAACCTCTCGAGTTCCAAGAGATTCGGAGCTGAATACATTACTCGGGCTCGAGCTGTCTGTTAACCTTAATAAGTGCAAGTGTCTTGATTTATGAGATACAAGCGCCTGCATTCTAGCGGTAGGGGGCGCCCATGCTTTGGGGGTGGGGGGTGGGGGGGGGGGGTGTTGAGGGGGTGGGGGGGTTGAGGGGGTGGGGGTGAGGGGGGGGGGTGAGGGGGTGGGGGCGTTAAGCCATTATGTGAACGCGGTGCGAAATTTATGAGTTGACTTAAATTGATTTGTTGTGTATTCATAGATAGATAGATAGATAGATAGATAGATATTATACTGACCACGACCATACAATAATTTCCAAAAGAATTTTTGTAGTCTATATTAAAATATATGAATGCAATATATATTGTACAATCGTTGATGAGGAAAAAGAATAGAAAAAAGGGATCTCAAAATAAGTTTACATTGTACTATTATTATAGCACTATAGCATTAAACTTATACCATTAACAAGCCTCGCTGATTGCTATCTATAAAATACAGTAGTATATATATATATATATATATAAATATATATACTATATATATATATATATCTATAAATATATATATACATATATATATATATATATATATGTATACATATAAATATATATACTATATATATATATGTATATATATATATATATATATATAGATATATATATATATATATATATATGTATATATAGATATATATATATAAATATATATATATATATATATATATGTATATATATACTGCATATATATATATATATATATATCTATATATATATATATATATATGCTAGATCGGCAGTAAAAATTTCAATATAATGAAAGAAAGAAGCTTACACGAGGTCGCGAGTGTATATCGGGTTTAATAAATATATCGGCGCTTGGGCCTTCCATCGATCAATCCGGTAAATCCCCTATATCCAATACGGGTGAAGAGACTGCCAAGGTAGATGCTATAATGGTGGGTAGCCTCGCTATGTGGAAAGTATTTTTTGATTTGCATAAATTATTTTTATTATTAGATTCGCTTTATTCGTTTAAGTTAATAAATACTGAAGGTTCTCAACTTACGAACTTAATTGGTGTCAAGTAACTGTTTGTAAGTTAAGTTTTGGACTAGGCCTAACTTGAATCCCATACCTATAATTTTAAGCTAAAAGTCAATAATTAGTCGGGTTTATAATATATATATATATATATATATATGCATGTATATATATATATGAATATATATATAAATATATATATATATGAATATATATATAAATATATATATTATATATATATATATACAGAAACAGAAACAGAAACAGAGAGAGAGAGAGAGAGAGAGAGAGAGAGAGAGAGAGAGAGAGATAATAAATTTCTGGTGTTAACAAGTCTGTAAACCAAAGAAGGTTACCTTCAGAAGTCAATCGGATGTGTGTTAACACATCTCACAGCAAGTGGGTCTCTCCATTTGGCAAAAATGTGGTTACTGCTTCGGCCAGGATACTCAAGTTCCTGTTATCAGTGATAATGTTATCAATTTGACGCTACGATACTTTCTAAGGGAGTAGCAAGATATTTTTATTAGCAGGTACACCCCTGAATAATCCAGCACTGACCCAGGAAATAAACGTTATTATTATTATTATTATTATTATTATTATTATTATTATTATTATTATTATTGTTATTATTATTATTATCATCATCATTATTATTATTATTATTATTATTATTATTATTATTATTATTATTATTATTATTATTGTTGTTGTTGTTGTTGTTGTTATAATTATTATTATTATTATTATTATTATCATTATTATTATTATTATTATTATTATTACTTGCTAAGCTACAGACCTAGTTGGAAAAGCAGGAAGCTATAAGCCCAGGGGCCCCAACATGGAAAATAGCCCATTGAGGAAAGGAAAGAAGGAAAAATTAAATATTTGAAGAACAGTAACAACATTAAAATAGATATTTCCTATATATACGATAAAAACTATAACAAAACAAGAGGAAAAGAAATTAGATACAATAGTGTGGCGGAGTGTACCCTCAAGCAAGAGAACTCTAACCCAGGACAGTAGAAGGATTGTATTGAATCTTACATATACACATTGATAAATATCATCCATCAGGGCATTAAATATCGAAATCTACATTGGGAATGTATATCCACTGGAAATTCATTTATGATAACAGCTTATGGTTGGGCAGAGATTCGAACCTATGCCTCTCAGCCGAAACCATGCCTGCGAGGACTCTACCAATCGAGCTATCAAAAGATATAATGTATTTGTATGCACAAAGCACATGTACCCTTTAAGAACTGTAGTTTTTGAGAGAGAATATAATATATATTTTATTTACGATTCAGGCCAATACAAAGCATACTGTAAAATATCTATGGTTAAGTCATCACGACCTACAGAAGGACCACAATTTCAAGATTATCAACAACGAAATTGACCCTAATGCCTACCTATGATTTCTGTCAGCAAATTGGGACCCTTCAAGCCATGACTATATAATTATGTTGAATAGGCTACATGACCTTAGAGGATGAACCCGATGTACCTACCTCCGCCAACGAAGTTAGGAGGAAGCTGTAATTGGCCGATATTTGTCCGTTTGTCTGTTTGTTTGTGAATAACATCCTGGCCACAATTTTACTCATAGAGTAGTGAAACTTTAAGGGATTAATTGATTTGTTGACATGTGGAAGTGATTCAATTTTTAAAGTCCCAGGTCAAAGGTCAAGGTCATGCAAAAGGTCTACTGAATTAACCCTAACCTCAAGAAATAAGCTACCGTGGCGGAGGTCTACACATCAGAGTGCTTCTCTAGTATAAATCTGTAAAGGATTTTAGACTCGGGATATGTCAATTTTAATTTTCTGTGGCAAGAGACAACTTCATATTGACCAAGATGGCCGGAGGCATATGGCCATGTATTTTTTTCCTGTTT
>NC_090728.1:60467801-60477801 GCF_036898095.1 Palaemon carinicauda | reverse complement strand
GGGGAGACTTTCTTTAAGGTAAGGAGCACTGCCATAGCTTCTAGAAAGTTTATATGAAAGGTCCTGAATAGCTTGGACCAAGTCCCCTGGACTTTTTTCCGATGAGAGTGACCTCCCCATCCCTCCTTTGAGGCGTCTGAGTGAATCGTCATCGACGGGGGAGGTGGCTGAAGAAGAACCGACTTCTTTAGATGTCTGGCTTGGGACCAAGGTCTGAGAAGAGTACGTAGCCGAGGCGGCACTGGTCTTCTCAGGTCTCTTCGCGCGTTTGATGCATACCTTCTCCAAACTCCGGTTGCATCCTTTAGCTGTGCTCTTAGCACTGGGTCTGTCACTGAAGCAAACTGGAGAGAGCCTAGTACCCTCTCCTGTTCGCGTCTTGATATCCTTTTGGAATCTAGAAGTCTCTTGACAGAGCCCGCTATCTCCTTCCTTTTCTTCATTGGGATGGAGAAACTGTGTGACAAAAGGTCCCAGTGGATTCCCAGCCACTGGAACTTTTGGGATGGAGAAAGTCGAGACTTTTTCTTGTTGATCTTGAAGCCTAGGTACTCTAGGAACTGGATCACCTGACTGGAAGCTTGTAAGCATTCGGTCTCGGATGCTGCCCACACCAGCCAGTCGTCCAGGTAGGCTACTACCTGAATTCCCTTTAGGCGTAATTGTTTGAGAGCTGCGCTCGCAAGCTTCGTGAAAATCCTTGGGGCTATGTTTAGCCCGAATGGCATGGCTCTGAAGGCGTACAGTTTCCGTTGTAGCCTGAACCCTAGGTAGGGGGAGAGTCGACGGCTGATTGGGATGTGCCAATAGGCGTCTGACAAGTCTATAGAGACTGAGTATGCCCTCTTGGGCAGTAAGGTCCTTATGTGTTGCAGTGTTAGCATCTTGAATTTGCAATTCACTATGAACTTGTTGAGTGGTGACAAGTCCAGAATGACTCTGAGCTTTTCCGAGTCTTTCTTGGGAACACAAAACAGCCTCCCTTGGAATTTGATGGACTTCACCTTTCGGATCACATTTTTCTCCAACAGTTCTTGAACGTACTCCTCCAAAATGGGGGTGGAGTGTTGGAAAAACCGAAGGCATGGGGGTGGAGTGCTGTACCAGCTCCAACCCAGTCCATTCTTGAGTAGGCTTTGGGCCCAGGGATCGAAGGTCCAGCGATCCCAAAATTTCATTAGTCTCCCTCCTACCGGTATCGTTTCACTTGGACTGCCGTCCTGAGGTCTTGCCTCCCTGACCACGACCACCTCTGAATCCCCTTCCCCTTGAGGGGCGCCTAGACGAGCCTCTGGCTGCTCCTCTAGGCTTTGCACGAAAGGAAGAAGACTGTCCTTCGAACGTTGGGGTGAATGTGGTTGACTGACCTGGCACAGCCTGGGGTACCCACTGAAAAGTAGTCGGGGTTTGTGCCACCATCTGGGGCACTGGAGGCAAAGGCAATTGCAGTTGCTGTTGCTGTCTATAAGGCTTGGCTGGCCGAGACGGTAGCCTAGTCCTCATATTCTTCCTCTTTGGTTGAGGACCCTCATCCGGGGAAGATTTTCTTTTGATAGCCAGGCCCCACTTCTGGAGAAGGTTTCTATTCTCCACGGCGGCCTTATCAACAACCTCTTTGACCACATCGGTAGGGAAAAGGTCTTTTCCCCAAATGTTGGAGGATATTAACTTCCTTGGCTCGTGTCTCACCGAAGCCCCGGTGAACACGAACTCCCTGCAAGCTCTCCTTGCCTTGACGAAGCCATAAAGGTCCTTCGTCACTGTGGCTAGGTGAGACTTAGCCACAACCATGAACATTTCATGGACCTTAGGGTCACTTGCCATCGTCTCAAGAGTAGTCTGATGAGACATTGAGGCAGCCAGTCTTTCTTTTGTCTCGAACTCTCTTCGTAAAAGAAATTCGGACAACTTGGGGAGGTCCTCGCCGAATTGCCGTCCGGCAATATCAGCCTCCAACTTTCCCACTGAGAATGTCAGATGGACATCCTTCCAGTCCTTGTGGTCCATAGGCAGAGCCAGCGACAAGGGTTTACACTCCTCCAGGGAGGGGCAAGGCTTGCCGGCCTCGATTGCCTTTAGGACAGCCGCAAACCCTTTTTGTAAAAAGGGGAAGGCTCTATCAGAAGAGGACACAAAAGAAGGGAGCTTCTTGCTCAATGCTGCTACCTTCGAATTCGAGAAGCCCCTCTCTTTCATCGAGGATGAAAGTAGGGCTTGAGCCTTAGCATGGTCCATAATAATGACCTCTTTCGGCTCTGTCTCCTCCCTTGAAGCTGGTTCTTTTCTCAGCCGGACATAGCAGTCCGGATATGATGCCTTGCTGGGCCAGAATTCTACCTCCTCTAGGAGAACTGAACCCAGCTTATCCGAAATGACGATCTTACCAGTCGTCATTGGCATGTGCTCAGCATACCTCCATGGGTTAGCATCTGAGCATATGGGAAGGTCTTTCACATTGAGCCTTTTCCGGGGCCCATGTGATTCTGCTAGGGACTGCATACGCAGTTCCATTGCAGCCGCCTTCTCCTGATTCTCCTTCTGCATTTGTTGGATCATTCCAACAATCGAAGAGAGGGCCTGTCCCAGTTCTACTGGGAGACCAGCGGATGTTGAGGGGATGGGCTCCGGCATCTGAACCGGAGTAGCCGACACCTCGTCGACCCCATCCTCTGCGACATCCGGGGTTTGAACTTGATCCTGACCTTCTGCCAGGAGGTCTTCTTCCAAACCTTCGTCCACATCAGACATCCTGTCACACAACTGGATGTCTTGCATCGCATCTGCGACTTCCTCGTCCACCTGGACTAGGTCTTGGGGGATCTCCTCTTGAGGCTGGGGAATCACTGCTTCAGCTGATGCCTGGGGAAAAAGATACGCCCTCATCTTCTCACTAGGAAGATAAGGGCCAGAGGTGTTCTTCTTGAAGCCCCTTACCCAAGTACGGAGCTTTTCCCTAGCTATATCCCTTGATTCCGTCGTTCTAGGGGAATCAAAAGCCTCAGTAATCAGGTTAGTGCATACAGTACATACCTGAGGGTCCCAATACTGGAGATCATCCTTGGAGACAGCGCATGCTGCGTGTCTCCTACAACACTCATGTCCGCAGAGGTTCCTGCTACGGACATTGCAGAAAACATTTCCGCACTTCGGAGGGTCCTCCTGTAAAGAGAAAAAATTTCCATGAGTATCAAGTGAACTATGTATCACTGGATATGCATAGTATAGCATAACAATTCATAAAGGAAAGACACACACTTGTGTTTCCCTCACAACCCATTGTTGCAGCTTTCCAGATAATAAAATCAAAATTGGTTTATCTCTACTAGAGTAACCAATGCAAGGTTTCCAGAGGAAACAGGTGGAGCTCACACCTAGGCAATGATTTTAAAATCCTGGATAATAGACGGGGAAGACTCTGCTTCCTGTCTGAGGGCAACAGCAAAGGGCTGTGCAAGAAAACACAATAGTGTTAGAAGATACAGTGCTGTACCTAAACTTTTACTATAGTTTTCTTCTTACTGTATATGCTATACAGAAGAATACTAGTACAGTATAGGAGGATGTGTGCCGGCCTGCCTTTGCCGGCCGGCACACACCACAATTAGCTTTAAAGTATACTACTTAACAGCTATAGGGCGGCAGCCTTCTGGTTCAAATGCCTGTGCCGGCGGCAGTAGCTGCCGGCCAGCAACAGCCAGTGTTGGCCGGCAATGACTGCCGGCCAGTAACTACACAAGGTAGTACCTAGCTGCCGGCCACACTCTTGGTGACCGGCAGACAAGGACTGACATAAGCCGGCCGGCAAAGGTACAAGACCGATGCCAGCCGGCAGCAAAAGAACCAGAAGACTACACCTGCCCGGCTGTCTGCCTCATAGGCCGGCAGCCGGGACAGGTACAGCACTAGAAGAAAATAGAATGGATGCCGGGATAAGAGTGTACACGACCCCCCAAGCCCGGCAACCGAAAGAGTGCATATAAGGAAGGGGAGAAACTTAATTCAGGCTTCCTTGACCAATGCCGTCCGGCTCTGTCGGCAGGCATGGATGAGGGACCAAGAGAGGTCCGGGCAGCACTCGAAAACATAAGACCCTTGCCGGCCAGCATCTCAGCCGGCCGGCAATGGCCTTAGTCAATTCCACATCCCAACCTATACTAGGTCCAGAAGTAGAATGACGTACAGTACAGTAATACCCCTGCCGGCCAGCTCTGCCGGCCGGCAAGGTACAGTACAGTAATGGCAAGGCCATTACGGAGATAGAGGGGGAAGGGACAAAAGGGTCCTGCCAACCTTGCTTTAGTGACAGATCACCCGCAGCCAAGAACTCTGTCTTAGCCTAAGGGAGATCCAAGGGAAAGGGCCAGCAATACTTGCCAGCTTCCAAAGCACCAAAGCAAGGAAGGCGTTGCTATTCCCAAGGGAAGATTTTATCCTCCCCAAGAACAGCAACAGGACTTTAGTCTGATCGATCACAAAAGGAGGAATAATACTACAGAAACCTTCGATAGTGACCTAAGGGAGCTAAGCTCCCTTTATAAGTGTTAGGTCAGCGAGGGGAACTCTGCCCCAAGCCAGACAACACGGACCAGACTAAAAAACTCTGTTGTTCTGTCCCTCTTTGAACCAGACTCTGCTGGAACAGGAAGGTACAGTAACACCCTAGTATAGTTTTATCGAAAATAAATTCGGAAAAAACCACTTAGGGATAAGCCCAAGGCTTAAACAGAGGGAAAGGGATTGCATACCTTCTCCGAAGAAAAGAAAGCAACCGGGGAGAATAATAAAGTATACTAAGGCTCCATAAGCAATTAACCTAGGCACCAAGAGAATCGATTACCTAATTCACCGAAACTCTCACGTATACAATCTTGGAAATATTCCACACAGTCTAAAATGTATAAAATATAGCCTAAAGCTTTAATAAACTTTTAATTACACTCGGAAAAACCAAAATCATGCATTAAGTACTAGGACCAAACGACTAGGCTACATGGCCTAGCGTAGGCCAGAATGGCGAATACTTCGCCAAATAATACTAAGCACGAAAGGAAATCCTATGTAAAGCTAAATAGCTAAAATTTATTAAGCAAAACAACCAGGAATGTCACTCTGACTAACTAATTTATACCTAGCGAGTGACAGTGTCCAGGACACCTCTGGTAGGCTACGGCTCTTGTATCAAAGATTAATCCTATTAATCACTCAAAATTTTACCAAGAGCCTACATTTATACATAACAGACACTATACTCAACTTATCCGAGGCCAACGAAGACGGAGAAGCCATGAAAAGCTGAATAAATCCAAGATTTGCGAGAAAAACAGGAAAAAACACCGAGTTGTTAAGCTACGCAAAAAGGAATACAGATGGCGCCAGGATTGGCGCCAGGCACGCATACGAATCGGGGGATTGGGAGGCCTTGGGAGCGGCTCCCCCCTTTTTCTTCCCGAATTCGTATCTCGTCAATCTCCCTCCTACGAGACGAATCTCTATTTAGGTAGTAGATTGCCATGTGACGTGTCTAGAATACGTCCTCTGATATGTCGCGATATCCCTTTCACGAGGGATACTCGCTCCAGGAGTTAGAATTCTGGTACCTTAAGGTAAATTCTCTGGGAATATCGCCGTAGTTGTAATATACCCTAGGAAGCTACCCTATAGGAACTTCCATCAGGACGACATGGCTTGAGCCCAAAAATATATATATATTTATATTATATATGTATATATATATACATTATATATATATATATATATGTATATATATATATATATATATATATATATATATATATATATATATATATATATATATATATATATATATATATATACATATATATATATATATATATATATATATATATATATATATATATATATATAGATATATATATATACTGATATATAAACATATAGGTGTATATATGTGTATATAAGGTATATACAAATATATATCATATGTAAATTTATGAATATGTTGCCAGAAAATATCAGTCGTAATAATTAATTGAACTGTATAAATCCACCTGGTCTTCCCAATATTTATTCAGAAACAATGAAAATTTTTTTTCCAAGGTTCTTAACGAAAATGTTATATTTCTATTAAAAAAACACGGAAATATTCCATTTAATATGATATTAAACCCGAAGAAGGTGGATTGAGTTCCTTGCACAAATTATCGCTTCTTGATTTAATATTTAAGGATAAAACACCAAGATATCGATGATACTTTCTGTAATAATATCCTCTACGTAAAACAGAGATAACTATAAAAATACTCCGAGAGTGCAGACCTCCGCCACGGCAGTTTATTTCTCGAAACCAGCTTGCCTTTCCCAGAATCAATTTAGACTGTAGTAGGCGTATTTGAGATCTGTGACAACCATATGCAAACTTGGGGTTAAGGTTATGGTTAATTTGGTCGACCCTTTGCTCGACCTTGACCTTGACCTTTGACCTAGAACTCCCAAAATATAGTCACTTCCACCTCTCAACATAAAGAATAATCCTTGAAAGTTTCAATACTCTGGGAGTAAAATTATGGCCAGGAAGTTATCAAAAAAAAAAAAGATAAAATAAAAAAAAATAAATAAAAAACAGACAAACAGGAATGAAAACATAACCTCCTAAAAACTTCCTTGGCGTAGGTAATCAGGCAAAAGCACGCATTTAAAGAAACAAAACACAAACGCAAGCTCGTCCAGATATACTTCAGAATGACCCAGACACTTCCTTGTTTGGAAGACGAGACCCAAGAGACCCAACCTATCCATTGTGAACATACCTGACCTCAGCTATTTCTTCTCTTCCAGCTGACCTTACATGCTACCATATGGTGCCAGCATTGACCACGAGTTAAGGGCCAACTCCTGGTTTAATAATTAACTGTTAAAGTCCTAAAATATCGGTGTTTTTTCTCACTTTCACTGATTGATCCGGATGTGTTGGGTGCAAAGATATTTTTATATCGGTGTGTAATTATTAGTTATAATTTTATCGATATCATTGTTATTTATGTTGTAATTACCTTCATTGTCATCATCTTCACAATCATTATTATTATATTTGCAATTTTTCTTAACCTATTTTGCTGAGTTTACATCATAGAATACTGACAGGCATTACAATTTTTTTTTTTTTTTTTTAGATTAACCAAAATAAAACATAACATAACCTACCCTTTTCCCAAAGAAGAAAATAGACTTATTTCCGTGAGGAAACTTGTACGATATATTTAGAAAATGTCTTTAGATTAACCAAAATAAAACGTAACATAACCTATCCTTTTCCCAAAGAAGAATATAGACTTATTTATGTGAGGAAACTTGTATGAAATATTGAAAAAATGTTTTTAGATTAACCAAAATAAAACGAAACATAACCTACCCTTTTTCCAGAAGAAGAAACTAGATTTATTTATGTGAGGAAACCTGTACGAAATATTAAAAAAATGTTTTTAGATTAACCCAAATGAAACGTAACATAACCTACCCTTTCCCCAAAGAAGAAAATACTTATTTCTGTGAGGAAAGTTGTAGGAAATATTCTATAATATTTTTTTAGATTAACCAAAATAAAACGTAACATACATAACCTATCATTTTCCAGAAGAAGAAAATATATTTATTTCCGTGAGGAAATTTGTACGAAATATTTCTAAAATATTTTAAGATTAACCAAAATAAAACGTAACATAACCTACCCTTTTCCAGAAGAAGAAACTAGATTTATTTCCGCGAGGAAACTTGTATGAAATATATCTGAAATTTCTCGGTCTAACACATTTAATTTTCGCAAAAATTAACTCTATTTTGAGCAGCAGCTCGGGCACGTAGAAGCATCGGACACTCCAGAGAGAACCGCTAATTAAATATCTCATCTGAAGAGCAACTCAGAAGGTTGAAGTCGTGGCACAAATGAAGCTTTTAAATATCCGAGTCTTACTCCAAGTAGGGACAAGTTGCTTGACCTTTTAACATCTATATTAATATATATTCAGACTAGAGGGGCACTCAGTAGAGCGCAGATCTCCGCCGCTGCAGCTTATTTATCGAGATTTTGCTTGGCCTTGACATTTGATCTTAAGATGTATTAATTGACGTGGATTTTCAAACATTTAAATTTGAACCAATTTTGAAGTCTTTGTGGCAATGATGTCTGAACTTATGGCTAATTACGTGAAATGGTCCTTTTGCTTGGCCGTGACCTTGACCTTTGACCTTGACCTTCTAAAGTTTAATCGTTTCCAGCTTTTTACATTACAGTTAATCCCTGCAACTTTCATTACTCTACGATTAAAATTGTGGCCAGGAAGCTGTTCACAAAGAACCACGCAATCACACAAACAAGGGGTAAAACAAAACCTCCTTCCAACTTCGTTGGCGGAGGTAATAAAAAGGATAAATTCTATTAAAAGATAGAATTATAGAAGTATTACTGAAAAAAAAACAATCGGTACAAATTGGGGAGATGGTACAGTTGGACTCATTAATTCCGGTACGCTTTACGGGAGACTATGGAGAAAACAGTGTACCGGAATTAATGAAGCCAATTGTACCTTAAGCAAGATTCATGACAGGTACAGCTGGCTTCGTTAATTCTGGTACGCTTTACGGGAGACTAAGGAGACAACAGTGTACCGGAATAAATGAAGACAACTGTACCTTAAGCAAGATTCATGACAGGTACAGTTGTCTCCATTAATTCTGGTACATTTCATGGGAAGTTATGGAGACAACAGTGTACCGCAATTAATGAAGCCAACTGTACCTCAAGCAAGATTCATGACAGGTACAGTTGTCTCCATTAATTCTGGTACATTCCACGGGAAGTTATGGAGACGTCAGTGTACTGGAATTAATGAAGCCAACTGTACCTCAAGCAAGATTCATGACAGGTACAGTTGGCTTCATTAATTCCGGTACGCTTTACGGGAGACTAAGGAGACAACAGTATACCGGAATTAATGAAGCCAACTGTACCTCAAGCAAGATTCATGACCTGTACAGTTGGCTTCATTAATTCCGGTACGCTTCACGGGAGACTAAGGAGACACCAGTGTACCGGAATTAATGAAGCCAACTGTACCTCAAGCAAGATTCATGACAGGTACAGTTGTCTCCATTTATTCCGGTACGCTTTACGGGAGACTAAGGAGACACCAGTGTACCGGAATTAATGACGCCAGCTGTACCTCAAGCAAGATTCATGACAGGTACAGTTGTCTCCATTAATTCAGGTACATTTCATGGGAAGTCATGGAGACGTCAGTGTACCGGAATTAATGAAGCCAGCTGTACCTTAAGCAAGATTCATGACAGGTACAGTTGTCTCCATTAATTCTGGTACATTTCATGGCAACATTCATGACAGGTACAGTTGTCTCCATTAATTCTGGTACATTTCATGGCAAGATTCATGACAGGTACAGTTGTCTCCATTAATTCTGGTACATTTCATGGCAAGATTCATGACAGGTACAGTTGTCTCCATTAATTCCGGTACATTTCATGGGAAGTTATGGAGACGTCAGTGTACCGGAATTCATGAAACCAACTGTACCTGTCATGAATCTTGTTTGAGGTACAGTTATCTCCATTAATTCTGGTACATTTCATGGGAAGTTATGGAGACGTCAGTGTACCGGAATTCATGAAACCAACTGTACCTGTCATGAATCTTGTTTGAGGTACAGTTATCTCCATTAATTCTGGTACATTTCATGGGAAGTTATGGAGACGTCAGTGTACCGGAATTCATGAAACCAACTGTACCTGTCATGAATCTTGTTTGAGGTACAGTTATCTCCATTAATTCTGGTACATTTCATGAGAAGTTATGGAGACGTCAGTGTACCGGAATTAATGAAACCAACTGTACAAGAGAATCATATTTGGCAAGGCGATCATTTTAGTCTTATTTTACAGTCAAAGTAGACAGAAGATACCTTTAAAAAGTCCCCCACCTGTTCCATAAAGTAAAGAATCCAGTTTTCTA
>NC_090728.1:60455301-60457801 GCF_036898095.1 Palaemon carinicauda | reverse complement strand
TTTGTCTCTACACATGTATAAGGAAGGCATTTATATACGTATTTATTATGTATATCTTTGAGAGAGAACGCATGTTCACTGTGGGCTTCATATTATGTTCAAACGCTCGCACAATACCAAAAAGTACATAAGAACACAAAATTTTTAATGTTAAACCAATTCATGTTCAATGTATTATTAGATATTTCTACAATATTAAGTTTCACGAAATCCTTTTCATGAAATTGTCTCTACACATGTATAAGGAAGGCGTTTACCTATATATATATATATATATATATATATATATATATATATATATATATATATATATGTATATATATATATATGTGTGTATATATATATATATATATATATATATATATAAATATATGTATATTATATATATATATATATATATATATATATATATATATATAGATATATATATATATATATATATATATATATATATATGTATATATATATATATATATATATATATATATATATATATTTATATATATACATATATATATATATATATATATATATATATAATATATATATATATTATATATATATATGTATATATATATATATATATATATATATGTGTGTATATATATATATATATATATATATATATATATATACATATATATACATATATATATATATATATATATATATATATATATATATATATTATGTATGTCTTTGAGAGAGAACGCATGTTCACTGTGGGCTTCATATTATGTTCAACGCTCGCACAATGATATTTACCATCTGTTGTCGCATGTCAAATCTTACTGAGGCAGCTCTTTAGTAAATTACAACCTTTTGTAAACCCTCTCCGAGCATGAGTTGCACTTCTCACACGAGCTTACACCGAATCCCCCCGTGGAGATAATATCAACCACTACAATGACAAATGGACGCTGAGAACGAGAGGAGCGAGTCTGTCATTCATCCATCTGTCTGTGGATGAGAAGGCTACATTGCAGTATTATTCTGATTCCTATTATTCCTGTTTTCAATAGTTTTTGAAGGATACTTTGCCATGTTGTTGTATTTCTATTCCTCTTTTCAATAGTTTTTGAGGGATACTTTGCTATGTTGTTGTATTTCTATTCCTCTTTTCAATAGTTTTTGAGGGATACTTTGCCTTGTTGTTGTATTTCTATTCCTCTTTTCAATAGTTTTTGAGGGATACTTTGCTATGTTTTTGTATTTCTATTCCTCTTTTCAATAGTTTTTGAGGGATACTTTGCTATGTTGTTGTATTTCTATTCCTCTTTTCAATAGCTTTTGAGGGATACTTTGCTATGTTGTTGTATTTCTATTCCTCTTTTCAATAATTTTTGAGGGATACTTTGCCTTGTTGTTGCATTTCTTCCTCCTCTTTGTGACGAAAGGATACTTTGCTACGTCACATTTCTTCCTCCTCTTCGCGAAAAAAGGATACTTTGCCAGGTTACATTTCTTCCTCCTCTTCGTGAAGGAAGGATACTTTGCTATGTTACATTTCATACCCCTGTTCGCTAAGAAAGGATACTTTGCTAGGATACATTTCTTCCTCCTCTTCGCGAAGGAAGGATACTTTGCTAGGTTACATTTCTTCCTTCTCTTCGCGAAGAAAGGATACTTTGCTAGGATACATTTCTTCCTCCTCTTCGCGAAGGAAGGATACTTTGCTAGGATACATTTCTTCCTCCTCTTCGCGAAGGAAGGATACTTTGCTAGGTTACATTTCTTCCTCCTCTTCGCGAAAAGAAGGATACTTTGCTAGGATACATTTCTTCCTCCTCTTCGCGAAGGAAGGATACTTTGCTAGGATACATTTCTTCCTCCTCTTCGCAAAGAAAAGATTCTTTGCTACGATATATTTCTTCCTCCTCTTCGCGAAGGAAAGATACTTTGCCACGATGTTGCATTTTTCCTCCTCTTTGCGAAGGAAGGATACTTTCCAATGCTGTTGCATTTCTTCCTCCTCTTCGCGAAGGAAAGATACTTTGCTACAATGTTGCATTTCTTCCTCCTCTTTGCTAAGGAAGGATACTTTGCCACGATGTTGCTTTTTTCCCTCCTCTTCGCGAAGGAAGGATACTTTGCCATGTTGTTGAATTTATTCCTCCTCTTCACGAACGAAGAATACTTTGCCACGATGTTGCATTTCTTCCTCCTCTTCGCGAAGAAAGGATACTTTGCCACGATGTTGCTTTTTTCCCTCCTCTTCGCGAAGGAAGGATACTTTGCCATGTTGTTGAATTTCTTCCTCCTCTTCACAAACGAAGAATACTTTGCCACGATGTTGCATTTCTTCCTCTTCTTCGCGAAGGAAGATCCAAGAGTCATGTAAGCCTTTGGGGATGTTCGCATTAGATGAGATATCTCATCTATCACTCATCTGTGATGACAGGCGAAGGGAAGCGAAGTAGGAAGCCTGTAAATATGTTTGGTTCGTCGAATAGGGAGGTGATGTCTGCTGCTAACTGGAGATAATTCTTATGGTCGTTGA
>NC_090728.1:60423612-60431112 GCF_036898095.1 Palaemon carinicauda | reverse complement strand
TATTACATTTTAATTTTCCGCGATTTGACTTACGAGTGATTATTCGCGTCTTCGAGCAACTGATAATAACAATATTCCCTTGTAAGTCTGAGTTCAAGTAAAATGATCATTTGATATTTTCATCTCAAAATTGCGTCCTGATTTTTCTGCTCAATCAAGACATCCTTTTTTTCCATTCTTTTTTTCCGCGCTTCGACTTACGAGTCATTATCCGCGTCTTCGATTAACTGACAATAACAACATGCATCTAATTCAACTTCTCTTGCAAACTGGAGTTCAAGGAACATGATAATTTAATATTTTCACCTCAAAATTACCTCATGTTTTTCTGCTCAATCAAGGCATCTTTTTTTCCATTTTGCTTTTCCGCGCGTGGACTTACAAGTCCTTATACGCGTCTTTGAGCAACTAACAATAGCAAAATACATTTAATTCAACTTCCCATGTGAGCCTGAGTTTATGTAACATGATCATTTAATATTTTCATTTTAAAACTGCCTCAGGTTTTTCAGCTCAATCAAGACATTCTTGTATTACATTCTAATTTTCCGCGATTCAACTTACGAGTGATTATTCGTGTCTTCGAGCAACTGACAATAACAATATTCCCTTCTAAGTCTGAGTACAAGGAACATAATCATTTGATATTTTCATTTCAAAATTGTCTCATATTTTTCTTCTCAATCAAGACATCCTTTTTTGCATTTTATTTTTCCGCGCGTGGACTTGAGAGTCATTATTCGCGTCTTCGAGCAACTGACAATAACAATATTCCTTTGTAAGTCTGTGTTCAAGAAACATGATCATTTAATATTTTCATCTCAAAACTGCCTCATGTTTTTCTGCCTAATCAAGACATACTATTTTTCCATTTTATTTTTCCGCGCTTCGACTTACGAGTGATTATTCAGGTCTTCGAGCAACTGACAATAACAATATTCCCTTGAAAGTCTGAGTTCAAGAAACATGATCATTTAATTTTCTTTTCAAAATTGCCTCATGTTTTTCATCTCAATCAAAGCATCCTTTTACTATATTTTAATTTTCCGCGATTTGACATACGAGTGATTATTCGCGTCTTCGAGCAACGGACAATAACATTCCCTTGTAAGTCTGAGTTCAAGTAAAATGATCATTTGATATTTTCATCTCAAAATTGCCTCCTGGTTTTTCTGCTCAATCAAGACATCCTTTTTTTCCATTCTTTTTTTCCGCGCTTCGACTTACGAGTCATTATCCGCGTCTTCGATTAACTGACAATAACAACATGCATCTAATTCAACTTCTCTTGCAAGCTGGAGTTCAAGGAACATGATAATTTAATATTTTCACCTCAAAATTACCTCATGTTTTTCTGCTCAATCAAGACATCTTTTTTTCCATTTCGCTTTTCCGCGCGTGGACTTACAAGTCCTTATACGCGTCTTTGAGCAACTGACAATAGCAAAATACATTTAATTCAACTTCCCATGTGAGCCTGAGTTTATGTAACATGATCATTTAATATTTTCATTTTAAAACAGCCTCAGGTTTTTCAGCTCAATCAAGACATTCTTGTATTACATTTTAATTTTTCGCGATTCAACTTACGAGTGATTATTCGTGTCTTCGAGCAACTAACAAAAACAATATTCCCTTTCAAGTCTGAGTTCAAGTAAAATGATCATTCAATATTTTTATCTCAAAATTGCCTCATGTTTTTTCTGGTCAATCAAGACATCCTTTTTTTCCATTTAATTTTTCATGCTTCGACTTGTGACTCATTATTCACGTCTTCGAGCAACTTACAATAGCAAAATACAATTAGTTCAACTTCCTATGTGAGCCCGAGTTAATGTAACATGATCATTTAATATTTTCATTTCAAAATTGCCTCGAGTTTTTCAGCTCAATAAAGACATTCTTTTTTTCCATTTTATTTTTCCGCGCTTCAACTTACGAGTCATTATCCGCATCCTCGACGTCACATCATTCCACCTTGATTCTCCCCTGCGTCAATTCGTTAACTTACCGTGAAATGAAACGCCTTTGTCCTTCTGCTTAGGGAGTCCTACCAACACAGGATTCTCCGGAGGGTCCGTATAACATGGCAGCGATGTTTAAAAACACATAGACGAGCTTCTCTAAACAATCCTTCTCCCTGCCTCGCTCTCAAGGATCCTATAACATCCTCAATTTGCGAGGGACATTGAGAGCCCTTTTCAGTTGCTGGATGGGCAATTAATGTCTCTGTTTCCATAACATACATTTAACAGAGGCTGTTTCTTTAGGAAACAGCTGAATCGGTGGAATTTATGGGTCTATTTTTGTTACAGTCCAATGAATATAAAGAAATATAATAGATTCTACTTCTCCAATATTTATTCTGTGGTTTCTTTATCCATAACTTATAAGGATTTATGACCTAGATTCTATTTAAAATTCTTTTATTCATTACTTTGAGAACTATTCTGTCTCATTTCTTTGACCTAAATTACCCCATAATGTTAAAATTATTCCTGTTGCTTTAATATAGTTTACCTATCTCATATTCACAGCTAAGCATGTCCTATAGCTGTGGATATCTGGATTATAATTTCAATAATCGATATTAGTTCTTACTTACTAACTAGTAAAATGCATAGTAGATTTATATTACAGATATAAATGAAATAATACTCTTGTCTTAAAGGTTTTGTACTATACTTTGCAAGATCTATTAATGCATAAAACTTCTCATTAATTTTTTTTTTTTTTTTTACTTATAGATGTTTAATTAGTCTTTATTTACTGCAAAACCGAGTATTTAATTATTATGCAACAATATCCGCTTCTCTAGTATTTATATTGAAGTTCAAGGTTTTAAAAATACTTTCCAGGTAGATTTTTTTCGAAAATCTCTCCCTCTCTCTCTCTCTCTCTCTCTCTCTCTCTCTGAAACACACCCACATTTTAGGCTGATTTTTTTTCAAAATTATGTAAGACGATCATCTCTCTCTCTCTCTCTCTCTCTCTCTCTCTCTCTCTCTCTCTCTCTCTCTCTCCTCTCTCTCTCTCTCTCAAACACACCTACTTTTTAGCGAATTTTTTTTTCAAAATTATGTAACACGATCATCTCTCTCTCTCTCTCTCTCTCTCTCTCTCTCTCTCTCTCTCTCTCTCTCTCTCTCCAGATAGAGGTGTTCAGGTGTTTTCTTTATTTTAAACGTCTGGCCTTGCATGAAAAAATACAACTTCTTCCCAATATATTTTCCTTTTTAATCTCAGGATTCTTAAGTCATTCGAATACAAAACATGCACAGATGAAACTTAATTAAAATTAGTTTATGAGTTTGTTAAAGTCAGGCAGTTTAATACCTCTGAATAATTCACGAGTTTACTTTTTTTCGCAGCCTTGCAGGACGCGAATTAGCTACCTGTTTTGCTTGCTCTGCTAATCCAAGATCATTCGAAAGCATTAATATTCTAATGAGGTTCGGATACCTAATTTTTCTCACTTTGCTTGAAAGCAAAGTTGTTTTCCTCGTTATTAGTTAATGGCAATTTGCTCTATTTGCTCTGCTTGTTGGCATAAGGAATGTTTATTGAATTACATAAGTAGATAAGAAGTAAATGATAATAGACATGAACACGCACATACATACACACAAACATATATATATAAATACATATATATATATATATATGTATATATATATATATATATATATATATATATATATATATATGTATCGTGATCATCTCTCTCTCTCTCTCTCTCTCTCTCTCTCTCTCTCTCTCTCTCTCTTAAACACACACTTATAGGCTGATTTTTTTTTCAAAATTATATATTTCTCTCTCTCTCTCTCTCTCTCTCTCTCTCTCTCTCTCTCTCTCTCTCTCTCTCTCTCTCTCAAACTTAATTTCTAAGCTGAATTTTTTCGAAATCCCCCCCCCTCTCTCTCTCTCTCTCTCTCTCTCTCTCTCTCTCTCTCTCTCTCTCTCTCTCTCTCTCTCTATCTCTCTCTCTCTCTCTCTCTCTCTCTCTCTCTCTCTCTCTCTCTCTTTCTCAGCCACTTTAATCAAGCTATTTCCTTCATTAATATTTTCATATTCAATGCAACTCTCTACACATACAAAAATTATGTTATGTAAACTTATTCTATGACTTGCTTACTTTGGCATACACGTGCTGCAAACTTATTTCGAAAAACAACTAAAAAATTTTAATCTTGTAAGTGGTTTAACATTTTATCAGGCATATTATTATTATAATTAATTGCTAAGCTACAACCCTAATTGGAAAAGCAGGATGCTATAAGCCCAGGGGCTCCAACAGGGATAATTACCCAGTGAGAAAAGGAAACAAGGAAAACTAAAATTATTTAAGAACATTGAAATAAATATTTTATATATAAACCATTAAAACTTTAACAATACAAGAGGAAGAGGAATAAGATAGAATAGCAACCTTACTATCCTTATGAGCTAAGGATGAGGGAGTCTATAGGTCTACCTGCTAATTCACAAGCAGCCATTACCTGGCCATTCCTGGTCCTAGCCTGGGTGGATAGGAGGCTTGGGCGCTGATCATATGTATAATATCTGAGGCATTGTCCTGCTTACTAAGGCAATGTCACTGTACCTTGTCTCTGCCATTCATGAGCGGCCTTTAAACCTTCAATAGTGTGTCCGAGTGTACCCTCAAGCAAGAAAACTCTGGTAATGAGTATCTGCTTGCTTTTTTGGTCAGTCTCTAGTACATTGTCCTGCTAACTAGGGCAATGTCACTGTCCCTTGCCTCTGCCATTCATGAGCGGCCTTCAAACCTTTAAACCTTTAATAGCACGCCCGAATGTACCCTCAAGCAAGAAAACTCTGGTAATGGTCTCTAGGGCATTGTCCTGCTTACTAGGGTAATGTCACTGTCCCAAGCATCTGCCATTCATGAGCGGCCTTTAAACCTTATAACCTTTAATAGTGTGCTCGAATGTACCCTCAAGCAAGAGAACTCTGGTAATGAATATCTGCGGCACTGTCCTGCTTACTAGGCAATGTCAGTGTCCCTTGCGTCTGTCATTCATGAGCGGATTTTAAACCTTTAAACCTTTAAGAGTGTACCCGAGTGTACCCTCAAGCAAGAGAACTCTGGTAATGAGTATCTGCTTGCTTTATGGTCAGTCTCTAGGGCATTGTCCTGCTAACTAAGGCAATGTCACTGTCCCTTGCCTCTGCCATTCGTGAGCGTCCTTTATACCTTTAATAGTGTGCCTTAGTGTACCCTCAAGCAAGAGAACTCTAGTAATGAATAACTGCTTCCTTTATGGTCAGTCTCTAGGGCATTGTCCTGCTTACTAGGGCAATGTCACTGTTCCTTGCTTCTGCCATTCATGAGCAGCCTTTAAACCTTTAAACCTTTAGTAGTGTGCCCGAATGTACCCTCAAGCAAGAGAACTCTGGTAATGAATAATTGCGGCAATTTCTTGCTTACTAGGCAATGTCACTGTCCCTTGCCTCTACCATTCATGAGCGGCCTTTAAAACTTTAAACCTTTAATGGTGTGTCCGAATGTACCCTCAAGCAAGAGAACTCTGGTAATGAACATCTGTGGCAATGTCCTGCTTACTATGAAATGTCACTGTCCCTTGCCTCTGCCATTCATGAGTGGCCTTTAAACCTTCAAACCTTTAATGGTGTGCCCGAGTGTACCCTCAAGCAAGAGATCTTTGGTAGTGAACATCTGCGGCAATCACCTGCTTACTAGGCAATGTCACTGTTCCTTGCCTCTGCCATTCATGAGCGGCCTTTAAACCTTCAAATGTTTAGTGGTGTGCCTGAGTGTACCCTCAAGCAAAAGAACTCTGGTAATGAATATCCGCTTGCTTTAAGTTACGTATCTAAGCTTCCTTTCTTTGTCTTGCCTTCACTTCTAACTTCGTTATTTCCAGCCTTTTTTTCGCGTCCTTTCATCATTCTCCTTTAAAACCTTTAATAGTGTGTCCGAGTGTACCCTCAAGCAAAAGAACTCTGGTAATGAATATCTGCTTGCTTTAAGCTTCCTTTCTTTGTCTACACTTCACTTTTAACTTCGTTATTTCCAGCCTCTTTTCGCGTTCCTTCATCATTCTCCTTTAAAACCTTTAATATTGTGTCCGAGTGTACCCTCAAGCAAGAGAATTCTAGTAATGAATATCTGCTTGCTTTAAGCTTCCTTTCTTTGTCTACACTTCACTTTTAACTTCGTTATTTCCAGCCTCTTTTCGCGTTCCTTCATCATTCTCTTTTAAAACCTTTAATATTGTGTCCGAGTGTACCCTCAAGGAAGAGAACTCTGGTAATGAATATCTGCTTGCTTTAAGCTTCCTTTCTTTGTCTACACTTCACTTTTAACTTCGTTATTTCCAGCCTCTTTTCGCGTTCTTAAATCATTCTCCTTTAAAACCTTTAATAGTGTGTCCGAGTGTACCCTCAAGCAAGAGAACTCTGGTAATGAATATCTGCTTGCTTTAAGCTTCCTTTCTTTGTCTACACTTCACTTTTAACTTCGTTATTTCCAGCCTCTTTTCGCGTCCCTTCATTATTCTCCTTTAAAACCTTTAATAGTGTGTCCGAGTGTACCCTCAAGCAAGAGAACTCTAGTAATGAAGATCTGCTTGCTTTAAGTAACGAGTCTAAGCTTCCTTTCTTTATCTCGCCTTCACTTTTAACTTCGTTATTTCCAGCCTCTTTTCGCGTTCTTAAATCATTCTCCTTTAAAACCTTTAATAGTGTGTCCGAGTGTACCCTCAAGCAAGAGAACTCTGGTAATGGATATCTGCTTGCTTTAAGCTTCCTTTCTTTGTCTACACTTCACTTTTAACTTCGTTATTTCCAGCCTCTTTTCGCGTTCTTAAATCATTCTCCTTTAAAACCTTTAATAGTGTGTCCGAGTGTACCCTCAAGCAAGAGAACTCTGGTAATGAATATCTGCTTGCTTTAAGCTTCCTTTCTTTGTCTACATTTCACTTTTAACTTCGTTATTTCCAGCCTCTTTTCGCGTTCCTTCATCATTCTCCTTTAAAACCTTTAATATTGTGTCCGAGTTTACCCTCAAGCAAGAGAATTCTAGTAATGAATATCTGCTTGCTTTAAGCTTCCTTTCTTTGTCTACACTTCACTTTTAACTTCGTTATTTCCATCCTTTTTTCGCGTTCTTACATCATTCTCCTTTTGTTAATTACCGTCTTAACAAGAACCTATCCTCATATTGGGGACTTTTATAGGTACTTATCCTTCGCTGTTTATCTTTCGAACGAGAATATAATCTCCAAGAGAGAGAGAATTCACTATCTTCCCCCCGTCGGCACCCGAAAAATGAGAATAATCCTATGCATATGCATAAGAAGCCTTTCTCGCTTTTCTCTGGCGTACTACGGGAAAGAATGTTAATTGTCAGTCTCTTTTGCTGAGATTTCGGAAAGAACTTGGTTTTTGGAGATTTCTTATCGTAGTTATGATATCAGCTGCTATCTATAATTAGGGAGGCATTCCTAGCTCGATTTG
>NC_090728.1:60411112-60418612 GCF_036898095.1 Palaemon carinicauda | reverse complement strand
AGAGTCATGCTGGTCACGGCAATACGCAAACCCATTCACCATATTAAGGCATCCTCACTTAGGACAGAAATAAACACATAAATTAAAAAAAAACCTTTGCTTAATTGTATGATGTTATATATAAAGAAATTATGAAAAAACAAATAAAGATAGTTCATTACATTTTACTAATCTACAAAATTACTCTGTCTCCTCTTCTCTCTCTCTCTCTCTCTCTCTCTCTCTCTCTCTCTCTCTCTCTCTCTCTCTCTCCGTAGTCGTTGACCTTTCCATACTGGTTTTAGCATCGGATTCCATAAATCCTTCGGTTAATATAAATTTACCTCTCACATAAAACTTACATTATTTGCAGTTTTAGGAAAGAACCAGATAGTTCTATTTCAATTTCCACAGAAGTTTTAAATTTTAACTTTTAAATGTCTTTCTTCATTCCAGTCATAGAAAGAACGAGTTTCAAACACGTCTCCAGATTGTCGGTTGATATAGATTTTCGTCTCACATATAACTCACATGATTTGCAATTTTACACAAGATCCAGATGGTTCTAATTCAATATCCACACACGTTTTAAATTATAACTTTAAATAATTTTCTCCATTTCAGTCATAAATTTAGTAAGAAACGGGTTTCAAATACGTCTTCAGAATGTAAAATATAAAAAGAAACCAGTCACCATAATGTCTCTTACGGAGCATTGGCCAACAACAACTGCCATTCATTTCCAGTTTAAAGATTTAAAGGCCGCTCGTGAATGGCAGAAGCAAAGGGACAGTGACATTGCCCTATCAAGCAGGACAATGCCCTAGAGACTGACTATATATACATATGATTTGCGCCCAAGCCCCCTATCCACCCAAGCTAGGACAAAGGAGAACCAGGCAATGGCTGCTGATGACTCGGCAGACAGCTCTATAAATTCCCCCAAATACCCCATCCATAGCTCACAAGGATGGTGAGGTTCCAGCGAGCTAAGGGACTAACGAGTTTGAGCGGGACTCTAACCCCAGTCTGACGTTCACCAGTCAGGGACGTTACCACATCGGCCACGTGGTTAAAAACTTAGTTTCATTGCGCTTCTGGTAATACTTGAAGCTTTCTCTAAGCTTTCGGGTTGTGGTGGCCGATGTGGTAACGTCCCTGACTGGCGGACGCTAGACTGGGGTTCGAGTCCTGCTTTAAATTGTTAGTTGCTTTGGTCGCTGCAACCTCACCATCTTTGTGAACTAAGGATGGAGGGTTTTGGGGGAGCTTATAAGTCTATCTGCTGAGTAATTCAGTAGCCATTGCTTAACCCTCATTGGTCCTAGCTTGGATGGAGAGGGGCTTGGTCGCTGATCATATGTATATATAGTCAGTCTCTAGGGCATTGTCCTGCTTGATAGGGCAATGTCGCTGTCCCTTGCCTCTGCAATTCATGATTGGCCTTCAAACCTTTAAACTTTTGAAGGCTTCTTACTCCATCATAAGGTCAGCGGTCATCAAAAGCCCTCGTATATTGCCTTTTGATTTTTAAATGACATCGAGAGCGTATTAAACACGAAATTCCACCGCATTAATAATCTCCGTGCGTCGGCATTTAATTGATGGCGGATGCAATTTCATCCTGAAACAAAGCTCATAAAAATACTTGCATGTTGCATACTAATCCCTCGGTGCGGAATGACGGTGTTTCTCGTAATGGGGAGGTTTTGATTTCATGATTCAGGGAAGGCATTTGCAGGAAGAAAGATTTTCCTGTTTTTAAAGGATGGAGTTTTGAGTGTAAACTTGCCAGTAGTGAGTGAGGATTCTGGAAATAAATGGCTTATGGTCATGAATAATTGAGCAGTGAGGCAATACAGCATGAAACAGATTGCTGTAGGTGGATTCCACTTAAAAAAAGTAATAACTCAGTAAATATGAAGCAAATAATGATTAATAATTTAGCAGCAAGCCAGTAGAACAGAAAACTATTTGCTGTAGGTGGATACCACTTAAAAAAAATAAAGTCAGAAACCAGAAAATGAAAGATATATGCGAAGTTATTCAACATGAAAAAAATTCTGTAGGTGATCTCAACTTGAAAAAAAAAGTAATATCCCAATAAATGTAAAGCAAATAATGTTGAATAATTTATCAGAAAGGCAATACAACAGGAAATGAAGTGCTGTTGGTGGAATACACTTTAAAAAGAAGTAATAACGCAGTAAATATAAAGCAAATAATGTTGAATAATTGAGCTGCAAAGGCAATACAACAGGAAATAAAGTGCTGTTGGTGGAATACACTTTAAAAAGAAGTAATAACGCAGTAAATATAAAGCAAATAATGTTGAATAATTGAGAAGCAAGGTAATACAAAAGGAAACAAATTGCTTTAGGTGGACTCCACTTAAAAGATAAAATCTGAAACCAGAAAATAAAAGTAATATATCAGGGGAAAAAAATGCTGTAGGTGGATTCCACTTAAAGAAAAGTAGTAACCCAGTAAATATAAAGCAAATAATGTTGAATAATTGAGAATCAAGGAATGAAAAAAAAATCTGTAAATGGAATCCAATTAAAAAAAGTAATAACTCAGTAAATGAAACGAAAATACTGTTGAATAATTAAGCAACGAGGCAATACAACAAGAAACAAAATGCTGTGGGTGTAATCCACTTAAAAAAATAGTCAGAAACTAGGAAATAAAAGTTATATGTGAAGTAATACATGAAAACAATTTTGTAAGTGGAATCCACTTAAAAAAATAATAACCCAATAAATATAATGCATATAGTGTTGAATAATTAAGCAGCAAGGTTATACAACAGGAAGTAAAATTTTGTAGGAGGAATACATTTAAAATAATAAATTAAGGAATAGGAAACAAAAAGTATATAAGTAAGACAAAAGGAAATAAAATGCTGTTGATGAATCTACTTAAAAGAAAGTAATGCATAGTAATGAATAACTGAACAACAAGCCAATGCATCAGGAAACAAAATGCTGTAGGAGGAATCCATTTGAAATATTAAAGTAAGAAAATAGGAAATAAGTATATAAGTAAGACAACAGGAAATAAAATGCTGTAGATGATTCTACTTAAAAGAAAGTAATGCATAGTGTTGAATAACTGATCAGCAAGCCACTACAACAGGAAACAAAATACTGTAGGTGGAATCCATTTAGAAAAGATAAAGATAGAAAATAGGAAATAAAAAGTATATTTTAGCAAACGCAAAGACAGAATTCAAAAGATAATTCTTTGCTCTAACACGATCAGACGCCTGATTTTTTAAGCAAACGTAAAGGGAGAATCCAGAAGATAATTCTTGTTCCTAAATCGTCAGACGCCTGATTATTTTTCAGCAAACACAGTTCTTTGCTCTAAAACTATCAGACGCCTGATTATTTTTCATCAAACGCAAAGGGAAACCAGAAGATAATTCTTCGCCCTAACACCGTCAGAAGCCTGGTTTTTTTCTTCTATTTTTTGTAAAGTTATTAACTACCAAACCGGTTTCGAATCCACATCCTGAGACGAAGTCAGGTGTTGGATCCTCTTTAGGGAATGTCCCTCTGGCTCTTGAGTGCGTCGGAACTGTTATTTCTACGTGCTCGCAACGATGAGGTTTTTATTATTATTATTATTATTATTATTATTATTATTATTATTATTATTATTATTATTATTATTTTAAGTGGATTCCACCAACAAAACTTCGTTTCCTGTTGTATTGGCTTGCTGATCAATTATTGAGCACTAGGCCTTACTTTCTTCTAAGTAGATTCATCTACAGCATTTTATTTCCTGTTGTCTTACTTATATAATCAGACATCTGACGGTGTTTGAGCAAAGAATTATCTTCTGGATTCTCCTTTGTGTTTGCTGAAAAATAATCATACGTCTGACAGTTTCAGAGCAAAGAATAAACTTCTGGATTCTCCCTTTGCTTTTGCTGGAAAAAAAAATAATTCGTCTGACATAGTTAGAGCAAAGAATTACCTTCTGAATTCTCCCTTTGCTTTTGCTGGAAAAAAACAATGCGTCTGACATAGAGTAAAGAATTATCTTCTGAATTCTTCCTTTGCTTTTGCTGGAAAAAAAAAAACAATGCGTCTGACATAGAGTAAAGAATTATCTTCTGAATTCTTCCTTTGCTTTTGCTGGAAAAAAAAAAACAATGCGTCTGACATAGAGTAAAGAATTATCTTCTGAATTCTTCCTTTGCTTTTGCTGGAAAAAAATAATGCGTCTGACATATTTAGAACAAAGAATTATCTTCTGGATTCCCCCTTAAGTTTGGTGAAAAGAATCAGGTATCTGACAGTTTCAGAGCAAAGAAGTATCTTCTAGATTCTCCCTTTGCTTTTGCAGAAAAAAAAAAATAATGCGTCTGACATATTTAGAGCAAAGAATTATCTTCTGGACTCCCCCTTATGTTTGGTGAAAAGAATCAGGTATCTGACAGTTTCAGAGCAAAGAATTATCTTATGAATTTTCCCTTTGCTTTTGCTGGGTAAAAAATAATGCGTCTGACAAAGTTAGAGCAAAGAACTATCTTCTGGATTCTCCCTTTGCCTTGCTGCTCTATCTTTTAACATATGAGAGCGTAAGAAGATCTTGTAAAACCGGTTCCCCACGACGTGATAATTAAAGTGAAGATTTTCAACTTCATATCCGTATATGAAGCAGATATTAGCATAATGATATCTAAGCGCACCTGTGTAGGTTTTATGTTGTTAGATTATTATCAATAACTGAGTCTATATTTATATCTCTTTTGTTAATCACACAGTAGATCTACAATTTGATCTTAAATCTGTAGATTTTTTTTTTCTCTTTTTAACTAGAGTTTCCATACAACTAGTTCGAAGTTTTGAAAGTATAGTATTAGTATACAACTCTAAATTGAATATATGTAATTTATTTATTATCAAACCTAAATTCTAATCATGAATTGTTTCTTGGGAAATGAAGACAATAGGCTACTAATATTTATTTATTTTTTTCCAGTCCATATATATATATATATATATATATATATATATATATATATGTATATGTATATACATATATATATAATAAAAATATACATGTATATATATAAGTATATATACACACACATTTATATATATATATATATATATATATATATATATATATATATATATATATATATATATATATATATATATATATATATGTATATACGCACATTTATATATATATATATATATATGTATATATATATATATATGTATATATATATATAAACAGTATATATGTATATATATAGTATATACTGTATATATATATCTATATATATATATGTATATATATATATATATATATATATATATATATATATATATATATATTTCCGGTCACGCTCAGCAGCAAGACATAACTAATTGATATCGCATCAACCTTGAGTAGGGGGAGAGGGAGTAATCATACCCTGATGAGAGGAGTTGTATTTAGGAAAGATGAGGGAGTGAGAAAGGTTGAATATATGTGTGTGCATACCATCAAAATAATTAGACATAGTTTTTGAAGGGTCACGTACAATAGTAATACTAAGCATATTTGGGGCCCATCTTATTGTATTTGTATAAGCATATATGTGATTAGAATTTACTTGTACTTAATCTGGACATAACATTATTCCTATTCAGATTCAGTTCTTCACTTTAAGTACAAGTGTACCCATCACTGATTAAGCAGAAGCAGGCAGACGATCATATCTCAGTAGTGTCTGTATTTGCATTTAGGATGGATATTTTCAATTACAGTGACTGCAATGCTTGACATCTGAACATTGATTTAAGATAAGTCTTGATCTGAGAAAGTCGTACCACTGCATCTCAGCGCCATCTATTATTCAATTTTCGCAACTGGAATTTCCGTCGAATTTATTTGTTCCCGTATTATTATTATTATTATTATTATTATTATTATTATTATTATTATCATTTGCTAAGCTATAACCCTAGTTGGAAAATAGCCTAGTGAGAAAAGGAAATAAGGAAACTACAAGAGAAGTAAGTAAGAATTAAAACAAAATATTTTAAGAACATATATACAATCAGCTTGACTTTTATACCGATGCTCTGCCCCCTAGTCTGTGACGTCATATGCTTTTGTGTCCCATTTTTTTTATTGATTGATTGATTTTAGTTTTTTCGGGCATACTGACGTCCAGGTATCATCGGGGTTTTGATTTCAATTGTTAGGTTAAACCATCCATTTACTCTATGTAATATTTTAACAATATTAACTACATTTCTAACAATCTATCGTCCATTTCAACGTGAAATCAATTAAGTTTATATGGCACTACAATGTTAAAGATTTGCCGTAAAAAACGGTAAAAATCCTGGAATAAATGTTGCCAGGCATTTACCGTTTTAAAAACGGATATATTAAAGTAAAGGAGTGATATTACGGTCAGTAACCCGTAAAAGATGATAACAAAGTAAGGTAAAAATTACGGTCTCCCGTATTTCTAAAAATACGGCTGAGAACCGTATATTTTAACAGAAAATTTCTAATCAAAATATGTATTTTTAATATTGTTATTATTACTATTACTTGCTAACCCACAACCTTAGTTGGAAAAGCAGGATGCTATAAGCCCAAGGGCTCCAACAGGGAAGATAACCAAGTGAGGAAAGGAAATAAGAGAAATAATTAACAAGTAAAATAAAATATTGTAAGAACATTAACATTTGAATAAACATTTCATATATAAACTATAAAAAACATTTAAGAAAACAAGAGGAAAAAGAATAAGATGAATAGTGTGCCCGAGTGTACCCTTAAGCAAAAGAACTCTAACCCAAGACAGTGGAAGACCAAGGTACATTATGGCACTACCCAATACTAGAGAACACTGGTTTGATTTTGGAGTGTCCTTCTCCTAGAAGAGCTGCTTACCAGGGCTAAACAGTCTCTTCTACCCTTACCAAGAGAAAAGTAGCCACTGAACAATGACAGTGCAGTAATCCCTTGGATGAAGAAGAATTGTTTAGTGATCGCAGTGTTGTCAGGTATATGAGGACAGAGGGGAATATGTAAAGAATAGGCCAGACTATTAGGCTAGCTGGTATGGGAGCGTCATTGTTCCATAAGTCTCTATATGTATGTTCGTACGTTTACTGTCCCTACAAAATGTAAAGAAACCTCCCTCAATAAACCAGTCCTCTGAAGAAGTATCACGAAACTAGTCGGGACTTAATCTTATATTTCATATTTTTATTTTCCCTGTGGTTCTTCTGCATCTGAGCATCACGTTTCCCTGTGATTTTTACGCATTCGGTGTATGTGTAAGCAAAGGGAAAATGAACAGTACCCAGAGAGAAGGATCCAATAGTACAGCCTGGCCAGTCAAAGGACAGTATAACTCTCTAGGCGTAGAAACATTGGACATTATGAAAACAAGTCATCTCGACTATGAACGGGTTAGTCATGGAGGCTATATAAGAGAACCTCCAGTACTAAGCCACACCTTTCATTTCTTCTATGAATATGTAATAA
>NC_090728.1:60401112-60406112 GCF_036898095.1 Palaemon carinicauda | reverse complement strand
ATTGCAAAAACAAAAGATTATTTTTTTCTGGCAGGATTAGATTTAATGTTGTTGTTTGTTAGGGCTAGATGGATAGGTTGTATCTGGAAATATTTTACAATTTCATTGCTAAAACAAACGTATGTTTTTTCTAACAGGATTAGATGTAATGTTGTTGTTTGTGAAGGTTAAATGGTTAGTTTATATCTGCAATTTTTTACATCAATTTCATTGTAAAAACAAATATTGTTTTTTTAACAGGATTAGATGTAATATTGTTGCTTGTGAAGGCTAAATGGTTAGTTTGTATCTGGAAATATCTTACAAGTTCATTGCAAAAACAAAAGATTGTTTTTTCTAACAGGATTAGATGTAATTTTGTTTGTGAAGGCTAAATGGCTAGTTTGTATCTAGAAATATTATACCATTTCATTGCAAAAACAAAAGATAGTTTTTTCTGACAGGATTAGATGTATCGTTGTTGTTTTTTAATGTTAAATGGTTAGTTTGTATCTGAAAATATTATACCTTTTCATTGCTTAAACAAAAGATTGTTTTTCATGACAGGATTAGATGTAATTGTGTTGTTAGTGAAGGCTAAATGGTTAGCTTGTATCTGGAAATATTATACCATTTCATTGCAAAAACAAAAGATTGTTTTTTCTGACAGGATTAGATGTAATTTTGATGTTTGTGAAAGTTAAATGGTTAGTTTGTATCTGGAAATATTTTACAATTTCATTGCAAAAAACAAAAGATTGTGTTTTCAATAATTTCGTTACAAAAAAACAGATAATTACTGTTAAGGAATTATATTCAGATAAAGAAGATGTTTTTCTTAACAACTTCGCCACAAAAACAAAAGATAGGTACTGTCAAAGAATTATATTCAAATGTAGCAAGCATGAATTTGAATTATTATTATCTTCCAATACTTTTCAAAATACTAGACTCACAAAACATACCAAATCAGTCCACCTGATGTTTGGTAATCCATTTTATGAACAATGGTCCCTATCCAATATTGACCTTTAAGATAAGCAAATGATAATAGATTCTCCAACTTAAGAATATGCGGCACTAAATAAAAACAAATAAAAGTATGAATTAAAGAGAATATTTTTTTTCTATAACTAATAGAAAATCGTCTTATAACTACAATAAAGAAACAAAGATTAGAACTGACCTAACATGAATTTTGTGGCCACGTTAGATCTCACTTTACTATTAGGTCATGGATTGATTGAAAGGTCGACTAGTAGTAACAATATTTTCTTCTAAGTAATTTCAGATGTGTAATTTTTTGAAACAGGGTATGAAAGAAAATATAATTCAAGTTCTAAACTAAAATGTACTCTATAATACTTCAATTAATCTGCAATGTCTATGTAAAATTGAATACAAGTTTTCTTTCATCAGATTCTTCATCTATGGTGTAATTTGAAAATGAATGTATCAATGCCTTTATTGTATTTTTTTTTATCTCTATAGCTTAGAAGAGATTAATCTTTATTTTACAAAAATAATGTATGTAAAGATCCATAAAACACGTCACAAAATTTAGCATAGAAATATACAGAAGGCAAACAACACATTTCCTTAACTTTTAAACAGCACAATTCAACAAAAAATTGACAGAAATTACATTTTGTGATTTGCATTTAGTGGCTTGGTTATTGAAGTATGAATCAAACTACCTCTTCACCAGTCCAATACTTATGATAACGAAGCATCTTTACAGAAATGAGATGTTTCCATCATCTGCATAAAAAGTTCATCTGTAGAGCCCCCTGGTGGGGCGTTGGAGATGCTATCTCTACGATTTATGCATCTCGTATGCAGGACTCCGTAGGGAAAGATTTCGTGCTTTGTCCAGTTGAGAGAGAGAGAGAGAGAGAGAGAGAGAGAGAGAGAGAGAGAGAGAGAGAGAGAGAGAGAGAGAGAGAGGGGGGGGGGGTATTAACAGCTGTCTAGATATGTACAGTGCCACCTGAATATAGGTATGGCTACCTCTGTAAAGAGAGGGAGAAAGTATTAACACCTATTGTCTAGTTATATGCAGTGACATCTGAACATAGATCTGGTCACCTCTGTACAGAGAGAGAGAGAGAGAGAGAGAGAGAGAGAGAGAGAGGGGGGGGGTATTAACAGCTGTGTAGATATGTACAGTGCCCCCTGAACGTAAGTATGGCTACATCTGCAAAAGAGAGAGAGAAAGTATTAACAGCTATTGTCTAGTTATATGCAGTGCCATCTGAACATAGATTTGGTCACCTCTGTAAAGAGAGAGAGAAGAGAGAGAGAGAGAGAGAGAGAGGAGGAGAGAGATGAGAGAGAGAGAGAGAGAAGAGAGAGAGGAGAGAGAGAGAGAGAGAGAGAGAGAGAGAGAGGAGAGAGAGAGAGGAGAGAGGAGAGAGAGAGAGAGAATGTGTTGTTATATGCAGTGCCATATGAGGATGGTTTGGCCACTTTGTATCCTTATTTTGGTGTATAGCTTTCTCCAGTGGAATTTTCTGTCCTTATCTTGCCAGTCTTTTCTAAAGGCTTTACCATTTGCGCCATGGTAAAAGAGAGAGAGAGAGAGAGAGAGAGACGAGAGAGAGGAGAGAGAGGAGAGAGAGAGAGAGAGGGAGAGAGAGGTATTAACAGCTAATGTCTAGATATATACAGTGCCACCTGAACATAGGTATGGCCACCTCTGTAATCCTTTATTTTCATCAAGAAGGTGAGAACATTAGTCATTTCATGTCTCTCCTTCTGCTGCTGCCTATACTTCCTTTGTGTCTTATAGGAATCACATATATATATATATATATATATATATATATATATATATATATATATATATATATATATATATATATATATATAATGGCTAAAAAAACACTCCATGTGGTACAACCGTGTTCACAAATGTATGGATATGAAATAGATTCATCAAAGTACTATTAATTTTACACATCTCTGTATTAATTACTATAATGGATTCTGTTAACCAAGGTCTTCTAGATAAATAGGATTTTTGGATTTTGCTGTTACCGAAAGAGAATTTTTGATAATTTAATCTAGTGTCCTGTCTGGACAATAAAGTTTTAACATTTTTCAAATTCAATTATCTCTTTTCTCCTGAATGAATCTGCAGTTTTATTCTGCTTCGTAAAAAGGCTAAACAACATTAATGATAATAATTTATGTACTTTCTTAACTGTTACACCAGTTTAACATAAACCAGTCAAGCAATTTTTGGTCCTCCGCCTTCAAACAACTATTCTCTCAACGATACTGATGTTCATGATTCTTGTACCCGCTTATTATCTGTTCACCATGTCATTAGCGTTGCTCCTCCTTTAAAATCAGCAGAGAATATGGTCCGGACTATCATGGCAAGTATTTTCTCAGCAGTTTTGAGCGACCTGGCGTACATGTTTTAATATATCTTTCACCTAATTGTTAAAATGATTTCCCAGCATTACTTTTATAAGTCTGAACGCATTCCTCATAACCCAAAGAGAGGATGAACTCTTTAATCGTGCTATTCAAGGGTTGTCATGGCTTATGTGGTAACGTACTGACTGATAATCACCAGACTGGGGTTCGAGTCCCGCTCAAACTCGTTAGTTTCTTTGGTAGATGTAAGCTCACCATCCATGTGAACTAAGGCGGTTTAGGGGACCCTATAGATCATCAGCAGCCATTGCCTGGCCCTCCATGGTCTTAGCTTGTGTGGAGAGGGTGCTTAGGCGCTGATCATATGTATATACGATCAGTCTCTAGGGCACAACCTCACCATCCTTATGAACTAAGGCTCTTTAGGGGAGCCTATAGATCTATCTACTGAGTCATCAGCAACCATTGCCTGGTCCTCCTTGGTCCTAGCTTGGGTGGAGAGGGAGTTTGACCGCTGTTCATATGTAAATATGGTCTGTCTCCTGGGCATTGTCCTACTCGATAGGGCAATGTCACTATCCCTTGCCCCTGCCATTCATGAATGGCCTTTAAATCTCCAAACTGTTAATGAAAAAAGGACTGGAATATCTCGCTTCGCCCTCAGTCTTGAGTTGTATCTCCATAAGGAACTTTGGCATTTGGCTTGATTTAGTGAACTACGCTGTCATCGACCATATCCTGGTTGGGTCCGACTGTACTTTAAGGGCCAATATAAGAGCGCTTCCTTCCTCTCAGATATTGTTGGGTTTGTTACGATGGTCGTAAATCCAAGAGGCATAGGAAGGTCTCTTTTACCTAAATTCTATCTGACTTTGCTATTCTATTTTTCGTATATGGGATTATTTTTTTAGTCCAAAACTGCTCAGCAATTTAGACTTTTTTTTTTCTCTTCCCATAAGATTGTGAACTTATTTTCTATAATAATAATAATAATAATAATAATAATAATAATAATAATAATAATAATAATAATAATAATAATAATAATAATAATAATAATAATAATAGTCACTTGGCACCAAAATATGTTACTTTTATGAACTAGTTAGAAACGTAAGAAATTTTATATAGGATCAAATCCCAAAGACATAAGAAACACAAGATATTTCAAAGAGGATCAAGCCCCAAAAGACATAAGAAAATTTACAAATTTTCAAGAGGATCAACCCCAAAAAGACATAAGAAATTTTAAAAAATTTCTAGAGGATCAAGCCCCAAAAGACATATGAAATGTGAGATATTTTCTGGTGGATCAAACCCCAAAAGGCATAAGAAATGTGAGATCTTTTATAGAGAATCAAGCCCTAAAGAACATAAGAAATGTAAGATATTTTCTAGAGGATCAAGTCCAAAAAGACTTAGGACACGTAAGAAATTTTATAGACGATAAAGCCAAAAAACACACAAGAAATGTAAGAAACCCCAAAAGACATAAGAAATAGGAGATATTTTCTGGAGGATCAAGCCCAAAAAAGACAAGAAACGTAAGATATTTTTTAGAGTATCAAGTCCAAAAAAAGACAAGACACGTAAGTTATTTTTTAGAGTATCAAGTCCAAAAAAGATAAGAAACG
>NC_090728.1:60366931-60393112 GCF_036898095.1 Palaemon carinicauda | reverse complement strand
TCTCTCTCTCTCTCTCTCTCTCTCTCTCTCTCTCTCTATCTCTCTCTCTCTTATCATTTTAAGTCCTGTGAACGGATCACCTTTGCAAGCTTAAAGAACCCTTCTGAACTAAGTTGCAATTTGGACCCTATCTCTCTCTCTCTCTCTCTCACTCTCTCTCTCTCTCTCTCTCTCTCTCTCTCTCTCATGTATAATCATGAATAACCTCATGAAAGAAAGCATTCGTCAAAAACACGTCTCAAATTCCCGTCGTGTAAAACCAATGGTAATTGATATAAAAGAAAAATATATATCGCGATTCTAGCACCTTCCTGGTCCCTCCTTACTCCTACCCATGCCCCACCAACTGCCTCTCCCCCCCCCCCCCCCACTCCTCAACCGTCTGGAAATATTATGTATTCCCCAAAAAGTTTCCTGAATTTCACATCCCAATTTTGGCTGTCCAATAAGTCCATAAAATCAATTTTTTTTTTTTTTTTATGTCGGCTACCCCCCCAAAATTGGGGGAAGTGCCTTGGTATGTGTATGTATGTATGTATGATTAAGGGACATTTGTTTTAATTCATAAACAAAATGTGGGATTGACGATAATTCTTAGTGCTTGAGTTTCTTGGAAATAACACCTCTTGGTTTATTGATGGACATTTGGTATTGGTAGGGGGTTAAAAATTCACGTGAGTGTGTGTAAGTAATGTAGGTAGCTTTTCTTTGTTTGTTTGGGTATATATATTATATATATATATTTTATATGTATATATACATATATATATACATATATATATATATATATATATACTGTATATATATATATATACATATATAAATTATATATACATACATACATACATATATATATATATATATACATACATACATATATATATATATATATATATACTGTATATATCACGTATATATACAGTTCTATTCACACAATATGTAATTCTCTCTCTTTAAACGTGAACACCGGAAATTACAGTCAGCTTATCAAAAGAAATCACCTTAGGCATTATGCATCCTTATTTACCAAATGCTATTTAGGGAAAATTATTACACATTACGATTCACACCACATTCAATGATTACGTGTTACTTGCAAATTTAACAGAGACGTTCATACTTTTAATTTTAAATACTGACTTGTTGCGCGGGTCAGCAAGAGACAGGAATACAAAGAGTGAAATGCATTTTGCATGCAGTTCAGTCAAAAAAAAAAAATAAACAAATAAAAAAAAAAAATCTCTAACACGCACACAGAAGCGAAGATAGATTCAGCAAGCATTATTTTTGGAAAGAACGCAAACAAAAACCCATCTATTTTGACTGGTACATGCAAACGTGTAAAATCTAACGTCACGCCATTCTTTGCATGATTTTTTCACATACACTTAAAAATTTATGATAACAAACGGAATAAATGTTGCCAGGCATTTACCGTTTTTAAGAACGGGTATACTGACGTATAGGAGTGATATTATGATCACCAACCCGTAGAATATAATAACAAAGTATGGTAAAAATTACGGTCGCCTGTATTTTACTGAAATACGATTGACAACAGTATATTTTTACGAGAATACCCAATAAAAGATATGGTTTTTTTAACATTGTACACTTAAATGTTTGCCGTGAAAATCGGCAAAAATACCTGGATAAATGTTGCCACGCATTTATCATTTTAAAAACGGATATATTGACGTAAAGAGTTGTATTACGGTCACCAACCTTTGAAAATATAATAACAAAGTAGGGTAAAATACGGTCACCTGTATTTTACTGAAATACGGCTGAGAACAGTATATTTTTACAGAGAATTTCCAATTAAAATTGCGTTTTTTTTCTAACAGTGTATAGGTTATAACTGAGTGTATGTGTATGCATGTTATGTATGCCTCAGATAATGTACGAACACACATACTAACAATGTTTTAAAGTTAAAGATGGTGGCTTGCAGTTATGCCACAAAGACCGGGATATAAACAGGCATTATAAACGTTAATATTTTTTAACTTCGGTTTTATCATTAAACTTCAAAAGTTAAAAATTGCAACAAAGGTTTTTATGTTGAACAGGCTGACATAAATCTCTTTTCATAGTTTACATATGATAGATCTGTTCTAATGTTGTTACTGTTTCATGCAAATGCTTTATTGTAATTGTTAATTACTTTGCATATAGTTTATCTATTTCCTTATTCCAGTCCTCACCTGGGGTATTATTCCCTTGTTGGAGCCTTTGGGTTTATAGCATCCTTCTTTTCCCAACTAGGGTTGTAGCTTAGCAAATAATAATAATAATAATAATAATAATAATAATAATAATAATAATAATAATAATAATAATAATAATAATAATAATAATAAAATTTATTAAATATCTGTTTTAATGTTGTTTACTGTTCAAATATTTCATTTTAATTGTTCACTACTTCACTTATAGTTTATTTATCTCCTCACTGGGCTATTTTTTCACTGTTGGAGCCTTTGGGCTTATAGCAGCCTGCTTTTACAAATAGGATTGTAGCTTAGCTACTACTACTACCTACTACTACTACTACTACTACTAATAATAATAATAATGATAATAATAATAATAATAATAATAATAATAATAATAATAATAATAATAATAAGAAGAAGAAGAAGAAGAAGAAGAAGAAGAAAAATAATAAAAGAGCAAAAAAAAAAAAAAAACCCGAATTTTATATGCATTTTAAGTTGGACCAACATGAAGCTTATACGCAACAAATAAACCCACACGAAGCATGTCTAATGTACAGGACGCGCTCGCATACAAACACTCATAAGGTTGCAGAGCAAAAGAAACGAGGAAATCTGTCAAAGGTTAAACCCTCACCTGCATACATACGCACGCCACGAACGGGACGCGACTCCAAACTAAAAACGCAGGATGGGGAAACGCACGTAAGCACGAAGGCGCACGTAAAGCCTGCTCGACGTGTAAAAGCTGTACGGAGTGACCCGTGTCCACCGCAGATTATAAGGTATGATTAAAAACTGGTTTGCCTGAGCACACGCTACCCGAAACCTGCGTTGCAGGGTTAGACTCGAGTCCTGGCATCATCATACACTCTTTGACTAAAATCCAAAAGAAACGCTTGGTGTTAAGGCTAGTGTTCGTATAGGTTTAGGGTACACTCAGGATCACTATTCTATGTTTCTTTATTTCCTTTCCTCGATTGGTTATTTTCCCTGTTGAAGCCATTGTAGGGATTCATTCTATTTCCCTATTTCCTTTCCTCAATGGGTTATTTTCTATGTTGAAGCTGTTTTAGGGATTCTATCTGTTTCCTTATTTCTTATCCTCCCTGGGTTATTTTCCATATCGGAGCACTTTTAGGGATTCTATCTGTTTCCTTATTTCCTTTCGTCACTGGGTTGTTTTCCATATTTGAGTCCTTTTAGGGATTCTATGTGTTTCCTTATTTTACTTTCCTCACTGGGTTATATTCCCTGTTGAAGCCCATTGTAGGGATTCTTTCTGTTTCCCTATTTCCTTTCCTCAATGGGTTATTTTCTATGTTGAAGCCGTTTTAGGGATTCTATCTGTTTCCTTATTTCCTCTCCTCACTGGGTTATTTTCAATGTTGAAGCCCTCGTAGGGATTATATCGGTTTCTTTATTTCCTTTCCTCGCTGAGGTACTTTCCTTGTTGGAGTTCTTTGAGGGATTCTATCAGATTCATTACTTCGTTTCCTCGCTGGGTTATTTTCTCTGTTGGAGCCCTTTTTAGGGATTCTATCTGTTCTCTTTATTTCTTTCCTCACTGGGTTATTTTCTCGTGAAGCCCTTGTAGGGATTCTATGTTTCCTTATTTCCTTTCCTCAGTGGGTTAGTTTTTATGTTGAAGCGCCTTTAGGGATACTATCTGTTTCCTTATTTCCTTTCCTCACTGGGTTATTTGCTATGTTGAAGCTCTTTTAGGGATTATATCGGTTTCCTTATTTTCTTTTCTCACTGGGTAATTTCCTATGTTGAAGCCCTTTTAGGGATTATATCGGTTTCCTCATTTCCTTTCCTTAATGAGTTACTTTCCTTATTGGAGCCCATTTAGAGATTCTATCTGTTTCCTTATTTCCTTTCCTCACTGGGTTATTTTCTCTGTTGGACCCCTTTTAGGGATTCTATCTGTTTCTTTATTTCCTTTCCTCACTGGGTTATTTTCTATGTTGAAGCCCTTGTAGGAATTCAATCTGTTTCCTTATTTCCTTTCCTCGCTGGGTTATTTTCCCCCATTGGAGCACTTTAAGGGTTCTATCTGTTTCTTTTTTTCCTCTCCTCACTGGGCTATTTTCCCTGTTGGACCCCCTTTAGGGGTTCTCTCTATTTCCTTATATCCTTTCCTCACTCAGTTATTTTCCATGTTCGAGCCTTTTTAAAAGATTCCTTCTGTTTCCTTATTTCCTTTCTTCGCTGGGTTTTTTTTTTCTGTTGGAGCTCTTTTAGGGATTCTATTTGTTTCCCTTATTTCCTTTCCTCGCTGAGGTACTTTCCTGTTGGAGCCTTTTTAGGGATTCTATTTGTTTCCTTATATCTTTTCCTCGCTCAGTTATTTTTCATGTTGGAGCCCTTTTAAAGATTCCATCTGTTTCCTTATTTCCTTTCCTCGCTGGGTTTTTTTTTCTGTTGGAGCCCCTTTAGGGATTCTATTTGTTTCCTTATTTCCTTTCCTCGCTGAAGTACTTTCCCTGTTGGAGCCCTTTTAGGGATTCTATCTGTTTCCTTATTTCCTTTTATCACTAGGTTATTTTCCATGTAGGAGCCCTTTTAAGGATTTTCATCTGTTTCCTTATTTCCATTCCTCGCTGAGTTATTTTTTCTGTTGGAGCCCTTTTAGGGATTCTATTCTATTCCTATTTCCCTTTCCTCGCAGAGTTATCTTCTCTGTTGGAGCCTTTTTAGGGATTCTATCTGTATTCTTAATTCCTTTCCTCACTGAGCAATTTTTCCTGATAAAGTCCATTGTCTAATATCATCCTGCCTCTCCAATAGTGTGTGTAGCATAGCTAATAATAATAATAATAATAATAATAATAATAATAATAATAATAATAATAATGATAATAATAATAACGAATTAAGAAGGCTATAAAATATGCACGTAGAACTGGTAGCAATAATCATAGGATCACTAAGTACCATACTCAACTATTGAAAAAGGGTCTTTATTTGGTAGTAGCTGATATAGTCCCCAGACTTGTGCAGAAGAGCGTGCTACTTAAAACAATACATTAAGTGAGGAAAGTGATGGATTCCTAAGGAAGCTGGATGTAACCCGGAACCCCACAATATAAACCACCAGTTTCTGTAGACCTGTGATTTACCACGGAAAATAACAAGAGGGGCACACAGTTAGAGCGCAGACCTCCACCGCGGCAGCCTATTTCGAGACTTTTTGATCGACCTTGTACTTTTACTTTGACCTTAACATGTATTAATTGTCGTGAATTTTCATACACTCAAATCTGATCCAAGTTTAAAGTCTCTATGACAACGATGTCCAAGCTTATGTCTGATTAGGTGAATTGGACATTTTGCTTGACCGTGATCTTGACCCTTTGACCTTGACCTTCCAAAATTTTATCATTTCCAGCTTTTTACATAACAGTTAATACCTACAAGTTTCATTACTCTACGATTAAAATTGTTGGCCAGGAAGCTGTTCACAAGCAAAAACACACACAAGCACAGAAACTGGGGGTTAAAACATAACCTCCTTCCAACTTTGTTGGCGGAGGTAATAATTATATAAACAATTGAATAATTATATAAACAATTGAATAATTGAAGAATTGGATTATTACTATCGTTTTATTGTCACTGATTGTTTATAACAACTTCGAAAGCAGTTATATTGATATCAGTAATAATCTTAAAAGTAAAAGATAGGACTCCCTTCAACTGTGACTGATTAATCATTATGACTGACGTGAGGAGTTCAGCTCAATCCTGATAAGAGGATGACCTTGGAAAATCCTTAGAGCTTATGATATACCATCCTGTCAGTCAAATAAAAGGAGCGATCATATATTGGAGAATTTTGAAATTTATTACGTGGAAAAATGTATCATAAAAGATTAATGTGAAGCAGATGTTCTCTTGCTTAGTACACTCGGGCACACTATTCTATCCTATTTCTCTCCTTCATGTTTTGTTAAAGTTTTTACAGTTTATATGGGAAATATTTATCTTAATGTTGTTACTGTTTATCAAAATATTTTATTTTTCCTTGTTTCCGTTCCTCACTGGGCTATTTTCCCTGTTGGGGCCCCTAGGCTTATAGCATCCTGGTTTCCCAACTAGGGGTGTAGCTTAGCAAGTAATAATAATAATAATAATAATAATAATAATAATAATAATAATAATAATAATAAAAGTAGTAGTAGTAGTAATAATAATAATAATAATAATAATAATAATAATAATGATAATAATAATAATAAAAATATGGGAATCCTCATATATTAACAACATATATTATCAGCTTTGACTTTTGGTGATAAACGAGATAATAACTTTTATATTCAAGTAAAATGTCGTACTTTATAATGAAATATCCATATTCTATATAATTATTATCTTACTTGATGGAATTTGAATGAAAAATTATCATTATCTTATCAAATAAAAAATAACCTCTTTTGATTTGCAGTAAACTACTTTAACCCTCTATGACAACATTTTACAAGAGATAACTATATATACAAAATGAAATTATGTATAAAGTCTTCATTAACCAAACTCTCTCTCTCTCTCTCTCTCTCTCTCTCTCTCTCTCTCTCTCATCTTCTTCTTCTTCATCTTGTTAAATTAGCTTGAAATAATTGCTATCTTATAAGAGGAATAATTGAGTTTTGCTTAAAAAGTTAATTTACATATATTTTCCACTCAACATTTGATGATATGTAACATCAGAGGAGTGACCTTCAAGAAATATTAGATAAATGGTTTTTAAAAAGCTTGATATACCGTAAATGAATAAGAGAGTACCAAAAAATGAAGAAAACAATGAATGAAGAAACTGAATAAAGATGTTCTTGTCTACTGTACCATCCGTGTGTCACACGATCGTACATAGTTCTTTTTGTGTATATATTATGCTTGTATCTTCGCTCTTCCCTCGCACTAAAAAGAACCAGAATAAACATGTCTGCTTTTCTCCTCTGTAACAGTGTCAATTTTAAACATGAAAATTCTTGTTCTTTTTAGTGCGAGGGAAGAGCGAAGATACAAGCATAATATATACACAAAATGAACCATTCTTCCCTTTAGTGTGTATGCGTATGTATGTACGAGTGGGTGTTCGAAGCTATGCATTTTTACCACAATCCCCATCCCATTCGATTCTCGCAATAACCTAAAAGGCAATTTAATCAAACGTCAGGGCCTGAGGTATCAAAAACTATTCACTATTCACTTCGTTAATAACTTCCAGAGTTTCGATGAATAGTGATACAAAGGAGCATGAAATGATTGACTTCTTTGCCAGAGATTCAATATCTTCGCTTCATCTCGTTATGATGATTTCCCCTGCCCATCAGTTAAACGAGTTCAACGAGTTCACAACTCGATGGGAAATGGTTTCCTCTCTCTCTCTCTCTCTCTCTCTCTCTCTCTCTCTCTGTTGTTTATTTGCTCTTATGCATATAATCAAAATTGTTTCTACGTCTTTCTTTGGCCTTTCATTCTAACAAGATTTCATATACGCCTCTCTCTCTCTCTCTCTCTCTCTCTCTCTCTCTCATTCCCATATCTTTCCTTCATCTCGCTATGATGATTTCTCTGCCCATCAGTCAAACGAGTTCACAAGTCGATGGGATATGGTTCTCTCTCTCTCTCCTCTCTCTCTCTCTCTCTCCTTCATCTCGCTATGATGATTTCTCTGCCCATCAGTTAAACGAGTTCACAAGTCGATGGGAAATGGTTTCCTCTCTCTCTCTCCTCTCTCTCTCTCTCTCTCTCTCTCCTTACTATAGCTTCCCTTCATCTTGCTATGATGATTTCTCTGCCCATCAATTAATAGAGTTCACAAGTCGATGGGAAATGCTCTCTCTCTCTCTCTCTCTCTCTCTCTCTCTCTCGTTCACAAGTCGATGGGAAATGGTTTCCTCTCTCTCTCTCTCTCTCTCTCTCTCCTCGTTCACAAGTCGATGGGAAATGGTTTCCTCTCTCTCTCTCTCCTCTCTCTCTCTCTCTCTCCTCTCAATCAGTTAAAAGAGTTTCACATTTCGATAGGAAAGGGTGCTCCTCTCTCTCTCTCTCTCTCTCTCTCTCTCTCTCTCTTGACCAGGATAAAAAAAATTGCTATTGCTCCTGCCGCGCGGGAGTCCTTATCTCCCGAAGCATCCTTAAGCCTATCAGCCTCTTAAATCTCCAGCATCCTTCTCCGGGTATCCCATCCATTAATGTACCTGCCACAGACCTCCCTCGCCAAAACCGGTAGAACAAATTAAAGGATATCGCCTCTGGGGGCAGTCAACAACGTAATCATTTGCACCGACAACCTCAAGTGGGGTTTAATATTAAACCCTCCTTGGATATCCTTTCTATTTACTTTCCTTTAATCCCTCGAGAAATCTTAAATCAGGTGCGTTTATTAATTAACGATCAAAGGTGCTTTGAAATATTCAGTATTCCTTTCCTTCATCAAGGGAGATGTGGTTTTACGAGTGCAGATATCAGTCACGCTTATTACATACATGTTTATGTGTAAATTAAATACCAGTCAGGCTTATTACATGCAATGTTTGTGTGTAAATTAAATGCCAGGCACGTTGATTACATAAATGTTTGTGTGTAAATTGAATATCAGACAAGCTGATTGCATACATGTTTATGTGTAGATTAAATACCAGTCTCGCTGATTAAATACAGGGTTATGTGTAAATTAAATACTATGGTCATTTATTACATACATTTTTATGTATAAATTAAATACCTGTCTCGCTTATTACATACAGGTTTATGTGTAAATTAAATACCACTTACGTTTATTACATACATGTTTTTGTAAATTAAATACCAGGCACGGTGGATTACATACATGTTTATGTGTAAATTAAGCACCACTCACGTTTATTACATGTATGTGTATGTGTAAATTAAATACCACGCACATTTATTAAATACATTTTTATGTGTAAACACCAGTCACGCTGATTACATATATTTTTATGTGTAAATTGAATACATAGCACGCTGATTATATACATTTATTTACGTGTAAATGCTTGAAGATTTGAAATCTTTCTTGGTAGTTCTATATGAGAAATTTTGTCTGACTTCGTTCTGCAGATGTTATAAATCTAACGAAAAAATATTCTTCTTTTTTCATTTTTTAGTATCGTAGTCCTTATAATATTCATATTTTATTCGATAGTTATTTAGAAACAATATGGTAAGCATTAGAAAGCAATATTCGCGTATAAGAAAACACATTTTAAACAGTATAGATTATTTTTGGTCTAAAGAATTATTGCAATCACATGAAAATTATACAAGAGTTAACTGAAGAAAAATCTAAATGATATAGTACATTGAGAATTCATTTACTAATGCGTATATCATGCTGAATTCGTTTCCTAATGTGCATGTCGTACTGTATTCATTTCATGACGCGTATGTCATACTGAATTCATTTCATGATGCGCATGTCATACTGAATTAATTTCCTGATGCACACGTCGTACTGAATTCATTTCATGAATCGTATGTCGTACTGAATTTATTTCATGATGCGTATATCGTAGGGTTTTATTTGCGCACGTTGCACCGAATTCATTGCATAATGCGCAGGTCGTACTGAATTCATTTCTAATGCGTATGTCGTACTGAATTCATTTCCTAATGCGCATGTCGTACGGAATTCATTTCAAGATGCGTATGTCGTATTGCATTAGTTCCGCACGTCGTACTGAATTCAGTTCCTAATGCGCACATCTTACTGAATTAATTTCATGATGCATATGTCGTACTGTTTTACTTGCGCAGATCATACTGAATTCATTTCCTAATGCGCACGTCGTACTGGATTTATTTCCTAATGCGCATGTCTTACTGAATTTATTCTATGATGCGTATATCGTACTGTTTTATTTGCGCATGTCGTACTGAATTTATTTCTTAATCCGCACGTCATACTAAATTCATTTCACGATGAGTATGTCGTAGTGTTTTATTTGCGCACGTCGTACTGAATTCATTTCCTAATGCGCAGGTCGTACTGAATTCATTTCCTAATGCCCACGTCATACTGAATTCATTTCATGGTGCATATGCCGTACTGTATTATTTGCACAAGTCGTACTGAATTCATTTCCTGATGCACACGTCGTACTGAATTAATTTCACGATGTGTATGCCGTACTGACTTATTTGCACAAGTCGTACTGAATTCATTTCCTAATGTGAACGTCTTACTGAATTTATTTCATGATGCGTATGTCATACTGTTTTATTTGCGCATGTCGTACTGAATTCATTTCCTATTGCACACGTCGTACTGAATTCATTTACTAATGCGCACGTCGTACTTAATTCATCTCATGATGCACATGTCGTACTTTTTTTTTTTTTTTTCTTTTACGAGAGCGGGTGAAAAAAATATACGGCGAGATGCCCCATCTCCTTTTTAAGAATTATGAACATATAGATCACAGCTTCATGATTAATGTAGTTTAGTAAGCGCGAGGTATGCTGTCAGTGATTTATGGAATGTTCGACCTCAGTGAGAAAGAACGAAATCGGAATGGACGGTGTTAAGACAGATTGTGATGACTTGTTGTGAAACTTGAATATTCTTTTTTTCATCTCAAATAACTTTGGGTATTCTGAAGGTCAGAATTGACTTAAATAACCCATTTATGTTTAGAAATTATGTATATACTATGAGAGGTCTCTTTTATCTCAAATGCCATAGGTGTGCTGGAGGTTAGAATTGACTTAAAGCATTCAATTATGTTTAGAAAATTATGTATATACTATAAGAAATCCCTTCTATTTCAAATGCCTTTAGGTGTTCTGAGGGTTGGAATTGACTTAAAGAGCCAAATTATGTTTAGAAATTATGTATATACTATTTGAAATCCTTTTTTATCTCAAATGCCTTTAGGTGTTCTGAAGGTTAGAATTGACTTAAAGCATTGAATTATGTTTAGAAATTATGTATATACTATAAGAACTCCTTTTTTATCTCAAATGCCTTAAGGTGTTCTGGAGGTCAGAATTGACCTAAATAACCCAATAATGTTTAGAAATTATGTATATACTATGAGAAATCCCTTTTTATCTCAAATGCCTTTAGGTGTTCTGAAGGTTAGAATTGACTTAAAGAGCCCAATTATGTTTAGAAATTATGTATATGTTATGAGAAATCCCTTTTAACTCAAATGCCTTAGCTGATCTGAAGGCTAGAGTTGACTTAAATCATTCAATTATGTTTAGAAATTATGTATATACAATGAGAAATCACTTTTATCTCAAATGCCTTTAGGTATTCTGAAGGTTAAAATTAACTTAAAGAGCCCAATTATGTTTAGAAAATATGTATAAACGATGAGAAATCCCTTTTATCTCAAATGCCTTTTTGGTGTTTTGAAGGTTAGAATTGACTTAAATCATTCAATTATGTTTAGAAATTATGTATATACTATGAGAAATTCCTTTTATCTCAAAAGCCTTTAAGTGTTCTGAAGGTTAAAATTAACTTAAATAACCCAATTATGTTTAGAAATTATGTATATACTCAGAAAAATCCCTTTTATCTCAATGTTTTAGCTGTTCTGAAGGTTAAAATTGACTTAAAGAGCCCAATTATGTTTAGAAATCATGCATATACTATGAGAAATCTCTTTCATCTAAAATGCCTTTAAGTGTTCTGAAGGATAGAATTGACTTAAAGAGCTCAATTATGTTTAGAAATTATGTATATACTCTGAGAAATCCCTTTTACCTTAAATGGGTTTAGGTGTTCTGAAGGTTAGAATTGACTTAAAGAGCCCAATTATGTTTAGCAATTATGTATATACTATAAGAAATCCCTTCTATTTCAAATACCTTTAGGTGTTCTGAAGGTTGGAATTGACCTAAAGAGCCCAATTATGTTTAGAAAATTATGTATATACTATAAAATCCCTTTTATCTCAAATGCCTTTAGGTGTTCTGAACGTTAGAATTAACTGAAAGAGCACAATTATGTTTAGAAATTATGTATATACCATGAGAAATTCCTTTTATCTCAAATGCCTTTAGGTGTTCTGGGGGTTAGAATTGCCTTAAAGAGCCAAATTATGTTTAGAAAATTATGTATATACTATGAGAAATCCTTTTTTATTTCAAATGCCTTTAGGTGTTCTGAGGATTAGAATTGACTTAAAGAGCCCAATTATGTTTAGAGATTATGTATATACTATGAGAAATCCATTTTACCTCAAATGACTTTAGGTATTCTGAAGGTTAGAATTGACTTAAAGAACCCAATTATGTTTAGAAATTATGTATATACTATGAGAAATCCCATTTATATCAAATGCCTTTAGGTGTTCTGAGGGTTGCAATTGACTTGAATAACCCAATTATGTTTAGAAATTATGTATATACTATGAGAAATTCCTTTTACCTCAAATGCCTCTAGGTGCTATGAAGGTTGTAATTGACTTAAAGAGCCCAATTATGGTTAGAAATTATTATGATGTACTCTGATTGAGAAATATATATTTCCTGTCGCTAGGTATGATATATATCAGCTATGTATGTAGCTGGTATAACGATATACTTTTTTATTACTTACAGAATGGATACCTTGAAATACGACAAGTGTAACAATTGAAAGAAGCATAATATTTATGTCCATGGCCTATTTGAAACGTCTCCTGCCTGACGTTCGGCTGGACGGGAGATCGAGTCCCACTTGAACTCGATAGTTTCTTGTAGTGTCTGCAACCTAACTATCCTTTTAAGCTAGAGATAGATGGTTTGGGGAAGCCTATAGGTCTACATGCCGAGTCATCAGCAGGCATTGCCTGTTCCTTCCTGGTCCTTGCTTGGGCGGAGACTGGGCTGGGTTGATCATGCATATATTTATTTTCATATTCATTTCAATGCTGTTACTGTTCTTAAAATATTAAATTTTTCCTTTTTTTTCCTTTCCTCACTGGGTTATTTTCTCTGTTGGGCCCCCTGGGCTTGTAGTATCCTGCTTTTCCAACTAGGGTTGTAGCTTATCAAGTAATAATAATAATAATAATAATAATAATAATAATATACTGTCAGAGTCTAAGGCATTTTCCTGCTATGGCATTGTCGCTGTTCTTTGACTCTGCTTAGAAATTAATAATAATAATAATAATAATAATAATAATAATAATAATAATAATAATAATAATAATAATAATAATTCATAAGAGACCTTTAAACCTAAAGTCAAGCAGTGTTCTGCTTCTACCGTTTTTCATAAAGAGTAAATATCAAAATAGTGTTTGTAGCTTACTGCATCTATGATCCTCTTTCAATTACGGATAATTTCTAATCGTTATTAAGTATATCTCTTTAGTAGTAATTAGTAATTTTTAGATCAAGGTCTTAACGAGGGCTTAACGAGAGCTTATTTTAATTAATAGTTTCGCTTAAACGAGCAGAATCTAATTACGAAAGATTATTTACTTCTATTGTTTTTTACACATCATTTGGCTCCACCCAAGCCTATTCTGGACTACAGTAATTCCCTTATGAAAGCTAATAGATACTCTAATATATTAACTGTAATTTAATGAACATATTACAGGTAATGCTAAAGTAAATTCCTGGATATATTTCGTCTTGGCAAAATCTTGGAAAAGTAAATTCCAGGATATATTTCCTTTTGGCAATAACTTGGAAAAGTAAATTCCTGAATATATTTCGTCTTGGCAATAACTTGGAAAAGTAAATTCCTGGATATATTTCCTCTTGGCAAAAACTTGGAAAAGTAAATTCCTGGATATAATTTTCGTCTTGGCAAAAACTTGGAAAAGTAAATTCCTGGATATATTTCGTCTTAGCAAAATCTTGGAAAAGTAAATTCCTGGATATATTTCGTCTTAGCAAAAACTTGGAAAAGTAAATTCCTGGATATAATTCGTTTTGGCAAAAAACTGGAAAAGTAAATTCCTGGATATATTTCGTCTTGGCAAAAACTTGGAAAAGTAAATTCCTGAATATAATTCGTCTTGGCAAAAAACTGGAAAAGTAAATTCCTGGATATATTTCGTCTTGGCAAAAACTTGGAAAAGTAAATTCCTGAATATAATTCGTCTTGGCAAAAAACTGGAAAAGTAAATTCCTGGATATATTTCGTCTTGGCAAAAACTTGGAAAAGTAAATTCCTTGATATATTTCGTCTTGGCAAAAACATGGAAAAGTAAATTCCTGGATATATTTCGTCTTGGCAAAACTTGGAAAAGTATATTCCTGGATATATTTCGTCTTGGCAAAAACTTGGAAAAGTAAATTCCTGGATATATTTCGTCTTGGCAAAATCTTGGAAAAGTATATTCCTGGATATATTTCGTCGTGGGAAAATCTTGGAAAAGTAAATTCCTGGATATATTTCGTCTTGGCAATAGTAATTGAATATCGGGAGGAAATGTTATGTCATTCATAAGAATTGGGTTTTATTTCAAAGAACGTCATATTTCTTTTGAATTTCAAAAAGAGATTAATCTAGATTCGTGTAATATTATAGTATGATTTAAAATAAGAAAATTCTTGTAGTTTAAACATAGGAGGAAATGTTGTCGATCCAAGTTAATTTGCTATTTATGAAAAAAAAAAATTTTCTTTTCTGTACCAATACACCAGGAGCTGAAGGAAAGCATAGGATCAATATATACAATTAAAATTAGTTGTATAACTTTACTTCTCCCTAGCAATCGCAAAAAAATCATGCCCAAATCCTCCTGCGCCTAGTGATGCAAAGGGCCTCGGTTAGTCGTCACTATCTTGAGCTTTTAATTCAATACTTCTCCATTCATCATCATCTAATTCACGCTTCATAGCCCTTAATCATGTCGGTCTGGGTCTTCCAACTCTTTTAGTGCCTCGTGGAGCCCCGTTGAAAGTTTGGTGAACTAATCTCTCTTGGGAAGTGCGAAGAGCATATCTTGAGACCACTATTATCATCATCATCATCATCATCATCTCCTCCTACGTCTATTGACGTAAAGGGCCTCAGTTAGATTTCACCAGTCGCCTCTATCTTGAGCTTTTAATTCAATACTTCTACATTCATCACCTCCTGCTTAACGCTTCATAGTCCTCAGCCATGCAGGCCTGAGTATCCAACTCTTCTAGTGCCTTGGTGAACTAATCTCTCTTGGGGAGTGCGAAGAGCATTCCCAAACCATCTCCATATACCCCTCACCATTCTCATAAAATCTATAAAAACATTGCTGTGAAGACTTATTAATGTCCCGATCTTAAACTAATGTTTAGTCTACAAATAATGTCCACAGTTTCTTCCACCCCAAAATTTGACGGATTTTCCTCTTCTTATGTTATACAATTTACCGATTCTTCTAAAATCTATAAAAATATTGGTGTCGAGTCTTTCTAATGCCTCGGTTCCTCGGTGCGTTCATTTTACCGATATCCCAATACCTTGCTCTACCATGACTCACCAAATCATAAGAACTACCACGAGCTTAACGTGGAACAAAGGTGGTAATTTAACCTTACCTTAAAGAGCAAGTTTTAAGATATAGTCGATTAATGCGTTTGCCTCAGGACGTTCGCTCTATGGGGATGGCTTTGACATTGGGTAGTAATTTAAACTCAAGCCTAGAAGCTTCCTTTTGCAAATAATACACAAATTATTTAAGTTACTAAACTAGTTATATAACTGAAACAGTTTTGATAACTAATTACTTAATTAGATTTATGACTCAATTTTACTTATACTATTTTTATATTGGGCAAATAACAGTCAAATTTTTTAAGTTGCTAAACTAGTTATATAATTGAAAACAGTTTTGATAACCAATTAATTAATTAGATTTATGACTCAATTACATATATACTTTTTTTTTTATTGGTATGAAGCGAGTGTCAGACACTGTTCTTCTCAGGCTTTCTTGACTGTTAATTTAATCAAAATTTATCAATCTATCCCAATGATTCAATTGAATTTATGACTCAATTACATCTATACATTTTTAATTTGGTACGAAGCAAGTGTGTGAGACACTGTTCTTCTCAGTCTTTCTTCACTGTTAAGTTTATCAAAATTTATCAATTCATCCCAATGATTCAATTATATTTATGACTCAATTATATATATACCTTTTTTATTTGGTACGAAGCAAGTGTGTCAGGCACTGTTCTTCTCAGTCATTCTTCACTGATAAGTTTATCAAAATTTATCAATCTTTCCCAATGATTTAATTAAATTTATAACTCGATTACATATATACTTTTTTTCATTGGTACTAGGCAAGAGTGTCAGACACTGTTCTTCTAAGGCTTTCTTCACTGTTAAGTTTATCAATCGTGTCAGACTCTGTTCTTCTACAGCTTTCTTGTCTGTTAAGTTTATCAATCGTGTCAGATACTGTTCTTCTACATCTTTCTTGTCTGTTAAGTTTATCAATCGTGTCAAACACTGTTCTTCTACAGCTTTCTTGTCTGTTAAGTTTATCAATCGTGTCAGACACCGTTCTTCTACAGCTTTCTTGTCTGTTAAGTTTACCAATCATGTCAGACACTGTTCTTCTACAGCTTTCTTGTCTGTTAAGTTTATCAATCGTGTCAGACACTGTTCTTCTACAGCTTTCTTGTCTGTTAAGTTTATCAATCGTGTCAGACACTGTTCTTCTACAGTATTCTTGTCTGTTAAGTTTATCAATCGTGTCAGACACTGTTCTTCTACAGCTTTCTCGTCTGTTAAGTTTATCAGTCGTGTCAGACACTGTTCTTCTACAGCTTTCTTGTCTGTTAAGTTTATAAATCGTGTTAGACTCTGTTCTTCTACAGCTTTCTTGTCTGTTAAGTTTATCAATCGTGTCAGACACTGTTCGTCTACAGCTTTCTTGTCTGTTAAGTTTATCAATCGTGTTAGTCTCTGTTCTTCTACGGCTTTCTTGTCTGTTAAGTTTATCAATCGTGTTAGTCTCTGTTCTTCTACGGCTTTCTTGTCTGTTAAGTTTATCAATTGTGTCAGACACTGTGTTTCAAAGGCTTTCTTCACTGTTAAGTTTATCAATCTATTTTCAAACGAATAACCTGTTCTAAAAAACCTTGAAATCCTTATAAATCTACAATTAAGTCATATGCTAAGCGATATTTCTGCTTTCATTTTAACAGCCCTTGTTATTCTGCATCTCAATAGTCATATTAGATTATCTTAATTGCCCTATTCAACATGCATAACGCAATACCTAGACAGGCAAAAGACCCATTGCCTTATCTACCAGAATGATATCCTTTATGGCTAAAGGACAAAGAGACAGAGGTACACGTATATAAATGTACTTTAGAAATGCCACCCATGTGACCATTACCTAGAATGCTGCTGCTTTTATAAATGTATTTTAGAAATGCCACCCATGGGCCATTACCTAGAATGCTGCTGCTTTTATAAATGTATTTTAGAAATGCCACCCATATGGCCATTACCTAGAATGCTGCTGCTTTTATAAATGTATTTCAGAAATGCCCCCCATGTGGCCATTACCTAGAATGCTGCTGCTTTTATAAATGTATTTTAGAAATGCCACCCATGTGGCCATTACCTAGAATGCTGCTGCTTTTATAAATGTATTTTAGAAATGCCACCCATGGGCCATTACCTAGAATGCTGCTGCTTTTATAAATGTATTTTAGAAATGCCACCCATATGGCCATTACCTAGAATGCTGCTGCTTTTATAAATGTATTTCAGAAATGCCCCCCATGTGGCCATTACCTAGAATGCTGCTGCTTTTATAAATGTATTTTAGAAATGCCACCCATGGGCCATTACCTAGAATGCTGCTGCTTTTATAAATGTATTTTAGAAATGCCACCCATATGGCCATTACCTAGAATGCTGCTGCTTTTATAAATGTATTTCAGAAATGCCCCCCATGTGGCCATTACCTAGAATGCTGCTGCTTTTATAAATGTATTTTAGAAATGCCACCCATGTGGCCATTACCTAGAATGCTGCTGCTTTTATAAATGTATTTTAGAAATGCCACCCATGTGGCCATTACCTAGAATGCTGCTGCTTTTATAAATGTATTTCAGAAATGCCCCCCATGTGGCCATTACCTAGAATGCTGCTGCTTTTATAAATGTATTTTAGAAATGCCACCCATGGGCCATTACCTAGAATGCTGCTGCTTTTATAAATGTATTTTAGAAATGCCACCCATATGGCCATTACCTAGAATGCTGCTGCTTTTATAAATGTATTTTAGAAATGCCACCCATATGGCCATTACCTAGAATGCTGCTGCTTTTATAAATGTATTTCAGAAATGCCCCCCATGTGGCCATTACCTAGAATGCTGCTGCTTTTATAAATGTATTTTAGAAATGCCCCCCATGTGGCCATTACCTAGAATGCTGCTGCTTTTATAAATGTATTTTAGAAATGCCACCCATGTGGCCATTACCTAGAATGCTGCTGCTTTTATAAATGTATTTTAGAAATGCCACCCATGGGCCATTACCTAGAATGCTGCTGCTTTTATAAATGTATTTCAGAAATGCCACCCATATGGCCATTACCTAGAATGCTGCTGCTTTTATAAATGTATTTCAGAAATGCCCCCCATGTGGCCATTACCTAGAATGCTGCTGCTTTTATAAATGTATTTTAGAAATGCCACCCATGGGCCATTACCTAGAATGCTGCTGCTTTTATAAATGTATTTTAGAAATGCCACCCATATGGCCATTACCTAGAATGCTGCTGCTTTTATAAATGTATTTCAGAAATGCCCCCCATGTGGCCATTACCTAGAATGCTGCTGCTTTTATAAATGTATTTTAGAAATGCCACCCATGTGGCCATTACCTAGAATGCTGCTGCTTTTATAAATGTATTTTAGAAATGCCATCCATGTGGCCATTACCTAGAATGCTGCTGCTTTTATAAATGTATTTTAGAAATGCCACCCATGTGGCCATTACCTAGAATGCTGCTGCTTTTTACCTTAGATTATCTTGAAAAAATTCCGATTTCCTTAAATTATAAGCTAGTAAAACCAAAATTTCCCTAGATTTACCTTGAAACCATGAAAATTACCTCAAACTAAGGTAATTTACCCAATAATTTAAACCCTGTACAAAAACTACATTAAAAGCATATGTAAATATCAATCTGATATCAATCATTAATAGACTAACACTTTAATACGGAAGCAATCCCTCTAAGAAACTCTCTCTCTCTCTCTCTCTCTCTCTCTCTCTCTCTCTCTCTCTCTCTCTCTCTCTCTCTCTTTCTAATGGCTTATGCAGGATTTCAATCTTATTCGAATATGAAGAGCAACATTCACCCGAAACTAAAAAGTTTCATTAAGTATCAAATGTAACATAAAGAAGAGGGGGAGCTAACCCCTGATACATAAACAACCAAGCATAAGTTTCATCAATACATTCAAACGAGTCGACATTTGAAGTTAGTTGGAAAATACATAAAAAATACAACAACGTTTTAGAAAAATATAAAAAAAGGAGGAAAACCTTGATGAAAAAAGTTAGAATAAGTTCCTTCAATGCACCCAGACCTCGTTACAAGACGACATTTGAAATCAATTTGGAAAATAGAATATAAAAAATCGAACAATGTTTTAGAAAAGTATAAGATGAGGAGTAAAGCATTAATGAAAAAACCAAGCATAAGTTTCATCGGTACACCCAGACCTCGTTACGAGTCGATATTTGAAGTCAGCTGGAAAATAGACTATCAAAATACAACAACATTTTAGAAAACTATAAGAAGAGGAATAAAACTTTGAGGAAAAAAAAAAGCATAAGTTTTATTAGTACACCCAGACTTCATTACAAGACGACATTTGAAGTCAGTTGGAAAATAGATAATAAAAAATACAACAATGTTTTAGAAAAGAATAAGAAGAAGATTAGAATATTGATGAAAAACCTAGCAAAAGTTCCCTCAATACTCCTAGACCTGATTACGAGTCGATATTTAAAGTCAGTTTGGAAAATGAAGCATAAAAAATACAACAACGTTTTTGGAAACTATCAGAAGAGGAATAAAGCCTTAAGGAAAAAAAAACAAGCATAAGTTTCATCAGTACACCTAGACCTCGTTACGAGTCGATATTTGAAGTCAGTTGGAAAATAAAACATAAAAATACAGCAATGTTTTAAAAAACTATAAGAAGAGGAGTAAAACCTTGATTTAAAAAAAAAAAAAAAAAAAAAAAAAAAAAAAAAAAAAAAAAAAAAACAAGCACAAGTTTCATCAATACACCCAGACCTCATTACAAGACGACATTTGAAGTCAGTTGGAAAATAGATAATCAAAAATACAGCAACCATTAGAAAACTTGAAACTCCTTTGATCTGTTTCTAGCCCCGAGATAGGAGCGGGGCCCCAAACGACGGCCGCTATTGAGTGACTGGAAGACTGGAAGAGACTGGAAGGTGCAGCCAAGGGCAACTGGTCTGTCTGAGTGTTCAAGTTCGGAGCGGTTTGGGGCCCCGTTCTGGGGAAGCATTGAGTTGGGAACCAAGGATAAAACGGTGGGAGTTAAATGTAAATCATGGCATAAAATGCAGGTGTGGAGGTAACTTGGAGGTTTGCGGAGTCGATGGGCAGTAAACCAGGTGGGTCTTGAACTTGTTTGTGAAGGAAGCAGTCATTTGCATTGGATAAAGAAAGGATAACGAAAATGAATTACCTTTGGAAATGTAGAATATAATTCTTCACGTCTGGTAAAAGACAATGAAACATTTACGAAAATATTAAAAGTACTAACAAGGTAGAATGGGCATAAAACTTTATATGACTTAAGGAAAAAATATTAAAAACATATGTCAAATACCACAAGAAATTAAGAATAAAGTTCCGAATGCAGGAAGAGGGAATAGAAAATTTACGAAAAGATAAAAATATAATAAGTAAAATGAACAAGAAACTTAATATAAAAGAAAATCTCAACATAAAGATTGCCATTTCAAAAATTGAACGTAAATATAAAAAACTCGTAACTTGTTTTAATATAGACATCCATTTAAAATGCACGTTTCAATGACAATTTCTGTCATCTAAAAGAATGACATTTATAACCTTTACAAAACAATTTTGGTGAATAACAACCGAAGCAAAATAAGTTTTTAATAGAAATTTCTGTCATCCAAAAGAATAACATTCATAACCTTTACATAATAATTCTGGTGAAGCACAACCGAAGCAAAAGAACTTTTCAATAACAATTTCTGTCATCTATAAGAATAACATTTATAATGTTTGCAAAACAATTTTCGTGAATAACAACCGAAACAAAAAAAGTTTTCAATAACAATTTCTGTTATCTATAAGAATAACATTTATAAGTTTTGCAAAACAATTTCCGTGAATAACAACCGAAGCAAAAATAGTTTTCAATAACAATTTCTCTCATCTGAAAGAATAACATTTATAAGGTTTGCAAAACAATTTTCGTGAATAACAACTGAAGCAAAAGAACTTTTCAATAACAATTTCTGTCATCTATAAGAATAACATTTATAAGGTTTGCAAAACAATTTTTATGAATAACAACCGAAGCAAAAAAAATTTTCAATGACAATTTCTGTTATCTAAAAGAATAACATTTATAACCTTTACAAAACAATTTTGGTGAAACACAATCAAAGCATAAGAAGTTCCTGTCCTCCAAAAGAATATCATTTCTAACCTTTGCAAAACAATTTTGATGAATAACAACCGAAGCAAAACAAGTTATCAATAACTATTTCTGTCATCGAAAAAAAAAACATTTATAATAAAACAATTTTGTTGAAACAGCCGAAGAAAAAAAGTTTTCAATACCAATTTCTGTCATCTAAAAGAATAACACTTATAACCTTTACAAAAAAATTTTGGTATCTAATAGAATAACATTTTTAACCCTTACAAAACAATTTTCTTGAATAACATCCGAAGCAAAAAAAAAAATTCAATAACAATTTCTGTCATCTAAAACAATAACATTTAAAATAAAACAATTTTAGTGAAACAACCGAAGCAAAAACCATAAAAAAAAAGATCGTCCAAAGTTAAGCAAATAAAGAAAATAAAGTAAAGGAAACGCGCACCAGTGAACAAACACAGCCATCTCCTCCTTTCAAGGTTCACCTTCATTCCAATACTTCCCTTACATGTGTTTCGGATCTTGCAAAACACTACTGGGAATTCGCTATCCACGGATCACAAGGGACCTAATCAGATGACTATGCAAATTATCGTATTATTACATTTATCGAGGAGCGTGAATACGGAGTTGTGCTCGTCTGAGTCCTGGGAGTAAACACTGGATGGCGTAATGATATATATATATATATATATATATATATATATATATATATATATATATATATATATATATATATATACAGTATATATATACATATATATATACATATATATATGTATATATATATATATATATATATATATATATATATATATATATATATATATATATATATATAAATATATATATGTGTGTGTGTATATTTATATTTCTATGTATATACTTATATCTATATATATATATATATATATATATATATATATATATATATATATATATATATATTCAATATATATATATATATATATATATATATATATATATATATATATATATATATATATATATATATATATATATAAATACTATTACTAGCAAAGTTACAACCCTATTTAGAAAAGCAGAATGCTAAAAACCCCGGGGCCCCAACAGGAAAAATAGCCCAGTGAGGAGAGGAAACAAGGAAAAATAAAATATTTTAAGAATAGTAACAACATCAAAATAAATATTTCCTATTTAAATTACAAAAACTTTAACAAAGCAAGAGGAAGAGAAAGCAAATAGAATAGTGTGACCGAGTGTACCCTCAAGCAAGAGTATTTTATTCTCTTAAAGTCTTAGCAATCATATAATCATATTATTAATCTGCTGTCATTATTCTTTATAGACAAGGCCTTCACATATTCAAATAGTCTCAATTATTTTGAAAATTTAGTTCCTTGTTCAAATGGTTAGATGATTTAGCATTTGTCTTTGTATTGATGCATAAACCGCTGTTCATATAACACAAAGCTCTAATAATCAATTGATAACTAGTGTGATATGAAGTATTCTTTTTTAAATTAGTGAGGTAGAATGGTAAAATAGCTCAGTGTTTTGTTCAGAACTATATAACCATAGAACCGTATCAAGAGCATATGTCAATAATTATGGTCTTTAGATACATTACATTTTGCAGTATGTTTTAGGTAAAATTACTTCTCTTTAAAAAAAGAATGCCATTAATTTTAGATTTGATTATGTTATTTAATATTCCAATTCTAAGGCAGCTCCTTCTTTGGTTGATTAGTAAGGATCTCCCAGGGAAGAAATGTTCTATTTCATATTTTTATTCAGAGTTTGTATGGTCTCTTGAAAATTATAGGGGATAAAGAGATATTTGTTTTATATCAGCTCCAAAGAAAGTGAAGTGCCTCTTAGATTTGATTTTAAGGCAAAGGATATTCGAACTCTCCCAAGGAAGAAACGTTCAATTTTATATTTTATTTTATTTATTTATTTAGGTGTTATAAACGAAACTAAATGCAATTGGTATTGCAGACCGTAATTTTAGCCTTCTTGAAGCATACACTTAAAAAAACCGTAATTTCAATCGGAAATTCTAAGTAAAATATACTGTTCTCAGCCGTATTTCAGTAGAATACGTGCGACCGTAAGTTTACCATACTTAGTTATTATCTTTTACGGGTTGGTACCGCAATATCACTCCTTTACATAAATATATCCATTTTTAAAACGGTAAAAATCCTTGAATAAAAGTTGCCATACATCTACCGTTTTATTTAATGCAACTTTTTAACAGTGTAGTAAACCTTTAAGCCTTCTGAGAGTTTTGTATGGTCCCTTGAAAACTATGGGTGTTGAAAAGATATCTTTTATATATCAGCTATAAAGAGTTGAAATATAACATCCACAGGGAACTTTGAACTTCTAAATACCGAGTCTTCCATCCACCCCTGATTTCCTACCAGTTCACATATGGATAATGTTCCACCAAACATTCCAACCCACTTTCCTACTACCGTACTTTACTTGAGGACACAGGGATCTTGCTTATTTTGTTCCAGGTAGATAGTGTTTCGATTAAGCTACTGCCGCCTTTTGACAGCTTTATGAAGACAAGGGTATGCATTAAAGGGCTCCATTTTGATGTAAGGGACTTCTGGTGGGTGTGATGCTGTTCACCCTAATATTAGCCTCGATCACATGTAGAGCCTAAGGCCCTGATCAAGATATGAGAATCTGCAGGAATTTTTGTTTATACAGGTCATCTCTTTATATAAACTTATATGCATGGTGTGATATGTATTTTATATATATATATATATATATATATATATATATATATATATATATATATATATATATATATATATATACATATATATATATATATATATATATATATATATATATATATATATATATATATATACATATATATATATATATATATATATATATATATATATATATATATATATATATATATATATATATACATATATATAAATAATATATCGATAATATATGTATATATATATATATATATATATATATATATATATATATATATATATATATATTACTACTTGCTAAGGTACAACCCTAGCTGGAAAAAAGTATGATATAAGCCCGGGAGCGCCCACAGGGAAAATAGCCTAGTGAGGGAAGGAAACAAGGAAAAATAAAATATTCTGAGAAGAGTATGCAAAAGAACCACATGGAAAATAGAAATAAAAAGTATAAGATGAAGTCCTAACTTGTTTCATGATACTTCTTCAGGACTCAATCCTATCTTTTCTATTTTAATATCCCCTGTCATTTCTTTGTATCTTAGATCATCATGTTTCCCCGTGATTTTTACACACACACACACACACACACACACATATATATATATATATATATATATATATATATATATATATATATATATATATATATATATATATATATATATATGTGTGTGTGTGTGTGTGTGTGTGTATGTCTGGATGTATGGATGTATGTATGTGTGTATGCAGAGAGAGAGAGAGAGAGAGAGAGAGAGAGAGAGAGAGAGAGAGATTGGTTGTTACGTACTGATGTATATAAGCCCATACAGTAAACAATCTCCTACATTTTTTATATCATATCTGCATGTAGTTTTTGAATAATTTTCATTCATTTTTATTATTTGAAAAGACATATTTAAGAAATGGCTTGCATATTATTTTAGTATTGAAATATTTTAATTACTTATTAAACTTATTCATTCTTTGTAGTCACAAGCTATTTATTTGCATCATAGATTATTTATCGTACAATTTAAACACTAAATGCCTGCCAAGTGCCAACATATATTCTAGTATTTTTACCGCTTCTTACAGCAAAGTTTAACATTGTAAAGTAATGTGCCGGATTGTGCATAAGATAGAGAAATAAAGCCTTCTCAATTGCTATTCATTGAATGACTTCCCGGTAACAAGGCAAGAAATGCTTAAGATTTTGTTGTTATATAAATCTCTGTCTTTGCAAGTGAAAGTAGTGACAATGAATCAAGGAATAAATGCCGAAATATCAGCGGTTTAAAGGGCACTCATTAATAGCAGAGGCAAGGGACAGTGACATTGCCCTAGAGACTGACCATATATACATATGATCAGCGCCCAAGCCCCCTCTCTACCCAAGCTAGAACCAAGGAGGTCCAGGCAATTACTACTGATGACTCAGCAGATAGACCTATAGACTCTCCCAATATCCCCATTCTTAGCTCACAAGGATGATGAGGTTGCAGCGACCAAAGAAACTTACGAGTTTGAGTGCGTCTCAAACCCCAGCTTGGCGTTTACCAGTCAGTGACGTTACCACATCGGCCACCATTTGGAGGATTTAAT
>NC_090728.1:60359431-60361931 GCF_036898095.1 Palaemon carinicauda | reverse complement strand
ATATATATATATATATATATATATATATATATATATATATATATATATATATATATATATATATGTATGTATATATATACATACATGCATATATATATATATATATATATATATATATATATATATATATGTATATATATATATATATATATATATATATAGTATATATATATATATATATATATATATATATATATATACATATATATATATATATATATATATATATATATATATATATATATATATATATATATATATATATATACAGTATACCGTATATATTATCATTCTCGCTATCTTAGAAATAGGTGTATTTCATTAAGTTTATAAATTGTAAGGTTAAATCCGTATAAAATCAGGAGAAATTGGTAACTATTTAGGTTAATTTAACCTAATTTTGTTTAACAGCATACGATGTATGATGTAATATAAGCTGGTAGATTCTCAGCTGTTTGGCTATAATTTCTAGTACAGTTCTCTGGGTTATAATGAATGGATGAATGATTTGAAGTTCTCTGGCATCCTAACATCGTCTCTAGGTTATAAAAGAGTGTGTATATATATATATATATATATATATATATATATATATATATATATATATATATATATATATGTATATATATATATATATATATATGTGTGTGTGTGTATATATATATATATATATATATATATATATATATATATATATATATATATATATATATATATATATATATATGTATATATATATATATCATAACATATTTTGAACCTGAAAACCAATCGATTTAAGGGAAGAAATTTGTGTATATACAAATATGGTGGATTCCAACTGAACTAGATACAGTAAATGTCTATAAGTATCGTTTATAATACAGACCGGTTAAAATGAGTTTTGTGGTTGCCCAGACAGTCAACGGTGTAGAATTTTATCTTGATTCAATATACATATTTACTAGGAGTTATTCAGAATCTAATTCTCGTGTGTGTAATACATACAAACAGATATAGTATGGAAGAATATATTTCCAAGAATCATAGATTTTACTAGGAGTTATTCAGAATTTAATTCTCGTGTGTGTAATAGATACTAACAGATATAATAGTGAGGAATAGTTTTCTAAGAATGTCAGATATGCAACCAAAGAAGTACAACGAGTTCGAAAAAAAAGAATATAAATAAACATTATTTTACCAGGAGTTATTCGGAAATTTATTTTCATATATGTAATAGATACTAACAGATATAATAGGGAATAGGGAAGAATATATTTCCAAAAATCTCAGATATGCAACCAAAGAAGTACAGGGAGTTCGAAAAAAGAAAATAATAATAATGATAATAATAATATTTTACCAAGAGTTATCCGGAATCTTTTTTTTTTTTTCATGGATGTATTAGATACTAGAAGATATAATAGGGAATAATACATTTCCAAAAATCTCAGATATGCAACCAAAGAAGTACACGGAGTTCGAAAAAAAAAAAAAAAAAAAAAAAAAAAAAAAAAAAAAAAACATAATTCCTAGTTTCCGTCCTGCTTTATACCCCACCGAACAAGAAGACAAAGGGAACACGACACACATACACATCTCGATGAAGTGATAAGCAGAAAGACGAACTAACATTCCAGCTGATTAAATGGCTAGATACCAAAAACTCATCTATCCCGTCCCCCGAAGCGCAGCGCGATGACCAAACAATTGGTTGGGGGGTTCGGAAGAATACCAGAAATGAGTAATGGTTTTAATGAAGTTGCTCATATTAATGTCCTGACGGTGTAAGGGGATAATGGCTGCGGCCATCCATTGACTCAAGGTCTATAGACCTTGCATTGACTCTGGGCCATCCTTGTCTTCGAGTTAATGCTTCGAGTTAATGCTTTCAGTTAGCCTCCATACCCGGATCTCTATGCCTAGGTGACTTGCACGCCGCACCTGTTTGCACCGGGTTCATCCAGGTGCGTGGTTTGGAGATTCACAGGTATGCTGGTCAGGTGTTTGGTTCATAGGGCTGATGTTTTGATGTTCTTTGGCTGTTTGGTTGCGTTTGCTCGGTTGCTAAGCTTATTTCTAATTAAGTCTACAAAGATAATGTAACGTCCCTGACTGGTGAACGCCAGACTGGGGTTCGAGTTTCTTTGGTCACTGCAATCTCACCATCCTTCTGAACTAATAATCTGGAGTTTTGTGGGGCCTATAGGTCTATCTGCTGAGTCATCAGAAGCCATTCCCTGGCCCTTCCTTGTCCTAGCTTGGGTGGAGAGGGAATGGTCTAGAAAGATAATGTAACGTTCCTGTCTGGTGAACGCCAGACTGGGGTTCGAGTTTCTTTGGTCGCTGTAACCTCACCATCCTTCTGAGCTAATGATCTGGGATTTTGTGAAGCCTATAGTTCTATCTGCTGAGTCATCAGAAGCCATTCCCTGGCCCTTCCTTGTCCTAGCTTGGGTGGAGAGGGGGCTTGAGTGCTGATCATATGTATATATGGTCAGTCTGTAGGGTATTGTCC
>NC_090728.1:60349431-60351931 GCF_036898095.1 Palaemon carinicauda | reverse complement strand
ATCCACGAATGTAATAATATACAAAAAATTAAATAAAACACGACGCGGCCATAATGTCAAGGGCAGTTTGGAACTGGCGTTACAATGGAGGTAAAATTGATTCTTGTTAAAGATAACGCCTCTTCTGGAGGCTTATGATTGGCACGTTAATTATAAATTGAGAAAGCGTGAGATATACGTGAGTGGACCACCTTGTAACCAACACAGCTTCATGAATCCGAAAATGTCTTCACCTGAAGAGTTATGATCTCTGGGAGACAGAAAATTATGGTACCGGTTTAGTATGTGGACTACCTTTTTTATTCTCGTTTAGTATGTGGCCTACCTTTCTTATTCTGGATTAGTATGTGGCCTACCTTTTTTAATTCTGGTTTAGTATGTGGCCTATCTTTTTTATTCTGGTTTAGTATGTGGCCTACCTTTTTTTTTATTCTGGTTTAGTATGTGGCCTACCTTTTTTATTCTGGTTTAGTATGTGGCCTACCCTTTTTTATTCTGGTTTAGTATGTGGCCTATCTTTATTATTCTGGTTTAGTATATAGCCTACCTTTTTTATTCAGGTCTAGTATTTGGCCTACCTTTTTTATTCTGGTTTTGTATGTGGCCTACCCTTTTTTTATTCTGGTTTAGTATGTGGCCTACCTTTTTTTATTCTGGTTTAGTATGTGGCCTACCTTTTTTATTCTGGTTTAGTATGTGGCCTACCTTTTTTTATTCTGGTTTAGCATGTGGCCCTACCTTTTTATTCTGGTTTAGTATGTGGCATACCTTTTTTAGTCCTGTTTAGTATGTGGCTTATCTTTTTATTCTGGTTTAGCATGTGGCCTACCTTTTTTATTCCTGGTTTAGTATGTGGCCTACCTTTATTATTCTGGTTTAGTATGTGGCCTACCTTTTTTTTTATTCTGGTTTAGTATGTGGCCTACCTTTTTTTATTCTGGTTTAGTATGTGGCCTACCTTTTTTATTCTGGTTTAGTATGTGGCCTACATTTTTTTATTCTGGTTTAGTATGTGGCCTATCTTTTTTATTCTGCTTTAGTATGTGGCCTACCTTTATTATTCTGGTTTAGTATGTGGCCTACCTTTTTTATTCTGGTTTATTAGGTGGCCTACCTTTTTTATTCTGGTTTAGTATGTGGCCTCCCTTTATTATTCTGGTTTAGTATGCGGCCTACCTTTATTATTCTGGTTTAGTATGTGGCCTACCTTTTTCATTCTGGTTTAGTATGTGGCCTACCTTTTTTATTCTGGTTTAGTATGTGGCCTACCTTTATTATTCTGGTTTAGTATGTGGCCTACCTTTTTTAATTCTGGTTTAGTAAGTGGCCTACCTTTATTATTCTGGTTTAGTATGTAGCCTACCTTTTTTATTCTGGTCTAGTATTTGGCCTACCTTTTTTATTCTGGTTTTGTATGTGGCCTACCTTTTTTTATTCTGGTTTAGTATGTGGCCTACCTTTTTTATTCTGGTTTAGTATGTGGCCTACCTTTTTTTATTCTGGTTTAGCATGTGGCCTACCTTTTTTATTCTGGTTTAGTATGTGGCCTACCTTTTTTATTCTGGTTTAGTATATGGCCTACCTTTTTTCATTCTGGTTTAGTATGTGGCCTTCCTTTTTAGTTCTGGTTTAGTATATGGCCTACCTTTTTTTTATTCTGGTTTAGTATGTGGCCTACCTTTTTATATTCTGGTTTAGTATGTGTCCTACCTTTTTCATTCTGGTTTAGTATGTGGCCTACCTTTTTTATTCTGGTTTGGTATGTGGCCTACCTTTTTATTCTGGTTTAGTATGTGGGCTACCTTTTTTATTCTGGTTTAGTATGTGGCCTACCTTTTTTTATTCTGGTTTGGTATGTGGCCTACCTTTTTTATTCTGGTTTGGTATGTGGCCTACCTTTTTTATTCTGGTTTAGTATGTGGCCTACCTTTTTTATTCTGGTTTAGTATGTGGCCTACTTTTTTTATTCTGGTTTAGTAAGTGGCCTACCTTTTTTATTCTGGTTTAGTATGTGGCTTACCTTTTTTTATTCTGGTTTAGTATGTGACCTACCTTTTTCATTCTGGTTTAGTATGTGGCCTACCTATTTTATTCTGGTTTAGTATGTGGCCTACTTTTTTTATTCTGGGTTAGTATGTGGCCTACCCTTTTTATTCTGGTTTAGTATGTGGCCTACCCTTTTTATTCTGGTTTAGTATGTGGCCTACCTTTTTTAATTCTGGTTTAGCATGTGGCCTACCTTTTTTATTCTGGTTTAGTATGTGGCCCACCTTTTTTATTCTGGTTTAGTATGTGGCCTACCTGGTAGGTCAGGTTAGGTTAGGTTAGGTTAAGCCACATACTAAAACAGATAGAATATCGTAGACCATATTCGAAAGGTAGGCCACATACTAAAACAGATACAATTCTGTAAACCAAATTCGAAAGGTCGGCCACATACTAAACCTGCACTAAAATATTTTGATCGAATGGAAATGACCCTAACAAAATGGGAAAAGTA
>NC_090728.1:60326931-60339431 GCF_036898095.1 Palaemon carinicauda | reverse complement strand
TTTTAGATATACAAATAGGTAAAGAAAAGTTCCCTTGATGTTGCGTTAGTGTCAAATCCTCTGTACCATGGTCTTCCTCTGTCTTAGGTTAGAGTTCTCTTGCTTGAGGGTACACTCGGGCACACTATTCTATATTATTTTTCTTCCTCTTGTTTAGTTAAATTTTTTATAGTTTATATAGGAAATATTTATTTGAATGTTGCTACTGTTATTGAAATATTTAATTTTTTCCTTGTTTCCTTTCCTAACTGGGCTATTTTCCCTATTAGAGCCCCTGGGTTTCTAGCATTCTGCTTTTCCAACTAGTTCTTAGCAAGTAATACTACTACTACTACTACTACTACTAATAATAATAATAATAATAATAATAATAATAATAATAATAATAATAATAATAATAATAATACAGGTTAACTGGAAGAGTATGTTGATGTATGTAAGGGGGAAAAAGAGTAGTCGCTGGATATATATCAGATCATTATTTGGCTGAAGAAAAAATCAAGGTATAAGCTGGAGATGGAACTGTGAAATGCGGCTGTAAATTTAACTAAGAGAAATGAGTTTTATAGGAAGGAAATGCAAAGACCATAAGAGGAAATGAATGAAAAGTTGACTAAGGCGCCCACACCTAACTATTGCACCTGTTTCGTTCAAATTTAACCCTTGACTTATTCAAACAAGCCAAGCTAAATCTCTCTCTCTCTCTCTCTCTCTCTCTCTCTGCCCATACCTCTAATGCAGGTATGTGTATTCCCCAGTTTTTTTTCTGTCTACCGTATCGCCACTAACTGTCAGTTATGTTCCTGATAAAAAAAGCCTGTTTGACCGGGATAATCCCAAGTCTCTCTCACCAGTTTCACCAGTCGGCAATCTTTGTGTCCCATCACAGAATGTTGCTGGTACATCAGCAAGTCTTGCTGGCGCATCAGCAACTGTTGCTGACACATCAGCAACTGTTGCTGATACATAAATGCTACATACAGGACCACGCTCTGCTGATAGATTCCTTCATACACACACACACACACACACACACATACATATATATATATATATATATATATATATATATATATATATATATATATATATATATATATATATATATGTGTGTGTATATATATATATATATATATATATATATATATATATATATATATATATATATATATATATATTTATATATATATATATATATGCATATATATGGTCAATGTCACACAAGTATCCTGTACCTGGGTTCGAAATCCGGCCGGTCAGATACTCTGGTCTTTGAGTGATTTCGCCTGGGGCTCTGATCCCGAGGTCGTTAAGAGAATTCAGACTTTAATGTATTAATATATATGGCTTATTTGAAATATGAAAAACGCGTATGAATGTGTAAAATGTATCATATATATATATATATATATATATATATATATATATATATATATATATATATATATATATATATATATATATATATATATATATATACATATGTTGACTGATGGAAAACTGATAACATTATATTTGATGAAAGACAAATATCTTCAACACAAAGAGGAAAAACATTAGTTCTTTGGCTTTCACTTTGTTCAACTCTCTAAATACGTTCCAGTATTGTGTTACCATTAACAGAGAACATAATTCACAATGCTTTCCTAAATACTGGATGATATTAGATAGTTTATCTTAGTGACATATAAAACATAAAAGCTCTAAGGGCCAAAAAAGGTGATAAAATGTTGTAATATATAAATAAAAATATGTAAAGCATTTTCTTTTCTCTGAATAAAACTAATTTTTGTTGAGACAATACAGTATATTTATCACTATTTAATAAAGAATATAAATCATAACACGATTCTAAAAATTCCATGAACTTCTCGAAAGCAAAAGGAATATTTCAAAAACATTAAAACTTAATACTGCTTTTATTATATACTTGGTATTATCAATAACTATAATCTAGACATAAACAAAAACATATTTGCTTACGAGCATTAGTTCTGTTAAGAACACATTTGATTGTTAATAATTGTTTAAGATTTGTTCTAAATTTTGTTATTTATATATAACATTAAAGGAAAGTCTCAACATTACGTGTGATTAACATAAACATTAACATGTGAAAAAATTATCATTTTGTAAAAAGATTCAAATGTCATTTTTAATACAAATTATGTTTGATCCACCACTTATCAAATTTATTCCGATTTCCAGTTTCAATATATCGTCTTAGAATAGTTTATAGAGAGAGAGAGAGAGAGAGAGAGAGAGAGAGAGAGAGAGAGAGAGATAGAGAGAGAGAGAGAGAGGCGGGTTGACACCATTAATACAAAGAATGCTCGTTCGACCATTTAACATATTTACACCACTAGTTCCAGTTTCAATGTATCGTCTTAAAATAGTTTATAGTAGGTAGAGAGAGAGAGAGAGAGAGAGAGAGAGAGAGAGAGAGTTGAGGTAGGGGATGGGTAGACACAATTATCCACTTAAATCTAAGAGAGAGAGAGAGAGAGAGAGAGAGAGAGAGAGAGAGAGAGAGAGAGAGAGGTGCTGGGACGAGTAGACACAATCACCTATTTATCATAAAAAGATAGCTTATCGAAGAGAGAGAGAGAGAGAGAGAGAGAGAGAGAGAGAGAGAGAGAGAGAGAGAGTTGGGGTAGGGGATGGGTAGACACAATCACCCACTTATCATATTAAAAGAATAGTTTATAGGAGAGAGAGAGAGAGAGAGAGAGAGGTTAGGTTGGGTAGACTTAATCACGCACTTAACATATCTAACACCAGTTCCAATTTCTATTTGTAAGTAGTTTATAGCACAGAGAGAGAGAGAGAGAGAGAGAGAGAGAGAGAGAGAGAGAGAGAGAGAGAGAGTGCTAGGGTTGGTTGGACACAATCACCCATTTACCATACTTAGAAAAATTTCATATAAGAGAGAGAGAGAGAGAGAGAGAGGTTTGGATGGGTAGACACCTTCACCCACTTATATTTGAAAAAATAGTTTATAGGAGAGAGAGAGAGAGAGAGAGAGAGAGAGAGAGAGAGAGAGCGAAAGAAAGTTAGGGTTGGCGATGGGTAGACACAAATAGAATGCTGAAATCCCCCCAGAAAATTTCTTCGTCCCACTCGAAACAAGAACAATATTCATCACGGCGTTCATACACCCGTGCATTTCACGCAACACATTTCCGCCAGCAGAATAAGCATAGAAACGACAACAGCACAGCTTAGAATTATGATTAAAGTGGAGACGGTCTTAAATTCTACGGGTTTAATTTCCACCTGACAATTTTGTTCCCTGGATCTCGTTCTTTCTTTCCAAAAGCGATTCAGGAGCCCTCCGGCTCTCGTGTTGAGGATTCTGCAATGGTATAAGAAGGAGAATTAGGTTTATTTCATTATGTATACTGTATATATATATATACATATATATATATATATATATATATATATATATATATATATATATATATATATATATATATACATATATATCTATAAATATATATATATATATATATATATATATATATATATATATATATATATATATATATATATATAACTGTTTGAGACTGAATATGAATGCTAAGCGCCTATGCTTTTGTATAAAACTATGTATGTTATTTAGTAGAATCCTTTTAGGAAAATGCTAGAATTAAGAACATTAGTGTGGAAGCAATTTGCTGTATTCTGCCTATATTTTTTTGCGTTATTCATATGATTACGAGCGTGGATGAATCTGTGGAAAAAAATACTTTTTACCCGTCACTAAATTTAGTCTTGAACCATATTGCAATAAACATACAGATTTGATACTGGTTTCAAATTGAAAGAAGAATGTTTTAAATGTTAATATTGAATAAGAGGATAATAAAATGAATGGAAAAAAAATTAAAATTGTATGAAAAATATATATATATAAGATAAGTAAATATACCGGGATACATTTGTAGTTTAAGGTAGTCTAGCCACATGTATTGAGGACACTTTACTAAATGAAACTATTTCGAACATTCTTAATTCAAGGACAAGAGGAAGACAAATAAGGCGTTAATATTCCTAATCGTGTAGCTGAATCAGTAGAACTTAATAAGTTCAAAGTTGCAGAAAATCTTTTTATGTTGACAAGGCTGACATAAGTCTTTTTATAGTTTAATTATGACATATCTGTTTTGACGTTGTTACTGTTTTTAGAATGATTTATAGTTTATTTGTTCTCATCATTTATTTATTACCTTATTTCCTTTCCTCACTGGGCTATTTTTCCCTGTTGGAGCCCTTGGGCTTAGAGCATCTTGCTTTTCCAACTAGGGTTATAGCATGGCTAGTAATAATAATAGTAGTAATAATAGAGAGGGAGAAAGAGATGTAAGAATTGGAAGGACTTAATATTCAGAATGCATGGCTCCGCATATAGATGGAGACAAAATGGCGCCCTCAACATTGATCTATGAATTAGCTGATGCTGGGGAGGGCGTCTGCAAAGCTGGTTCGTTCTAGATTCTGCTGTGTTAAGATGAATGTGCTAATTTGATAATGTTCTGTTTTCTCTTTACTCATAATGTTATCTTGGATCAATTTGAAAATAACTATTGACTTTGTGTCACATTTTTTTTAAATTGAAAATTCAAAAGTTTATACTGCCAGAGATTAAATTCTATTTAAATTCCTTTTCAAGAACTTCATAATTAAAAATAGCTATTGACTTTTTGTCAACTTTTTTTTTTTTTTTTTGCGGATGTATATTCTATTCAAATCATCAGAATGTATTTAATGTATGTGGATGTGTATTTATGTATGACTCTTGTGTGTATTTGTGATTTTAGTTAGTATATACTTGAGCATTTCATCAGCCAAAAGTTAACTTCACCGTTTTTTACTTACACCAGTTAACCCTTTCTGACAAGTGATTATTATTATTGTTATTATTATTATTAATAATTATTATTATTATTATTATTATTATTATTATTATTATTATTATTATTATTATTATTATTATTACTTGCTAAGCTACAACCCTAGTTGGAAAAGCAGGGTGCTATAAAGCCAGGGGTCCTAACAGGGAAATTAGCCCAGTGAGGAAAGGAAACACAGAAAAATAAAATATTTTAAGAACAGTAACAACATTAAAATAAATGTTTCCTATATGAACAATAAAAACTTTAACAAAACAAGAGAAAGAGAAATTATATAGAATAAAGTTCCCGAGTGTACCCCCAAGCAAGAGAACTCTAGCCCAAGAGACAATGGAAGACCATTGTACAGAGTATAGCACTACCCAAGATTTTGGAGTTTGGAGTGAGAAGGACGCTAAAGAGTCTCTTTTACCCATAGCAAGAGGAAAGTAGCCACTGAACAATATTACAGTATAGTAGTTAACCCCCTTGGGTGGAGAAAAATTGCATATAAATGTGTATTTGTGTATAATTTTATGAATATTTGTCTTTCTTGTTTGTGTGTATTTAAGCATTTCTTTAGCCAAAAGTTAACTGTACCGTTTTAGACTTACACTAATTTGATTTTTCTAAAAAGTAATTATGTATGTAAATGTGTATTTATGTATAATTCTTATGAATATTTGTGTATCTTGTTAGTGCGTATTTAAGCATTTCTTTAGCCATAAGGTAACTACACTATTCTAGATTTACACCATTTTAATCTTTCTAACAAGTAGTACAGTAATGTATGGAAATGTGTATTTGTATATAATTCTATTGCATATTTGTATTTGAATTTAATAATTCTATTGCATATTTGTATTTCAAGTTAGTGCATATTTGAACATTTTTTTAGCCAAAAGCTAAGTACACCATTTTAGACTTGCACTAATTAAACTTTTCTAACAAGTAATAATGTATATGATTTGTGTATTTATTTATAATTCTTGTGTGTATTTCTGTTTCTTATTAGCATATATTTAAGCATTTTTTTAGCCAAAAGTTAACTACACTGTTTTTTACTCACACCAATTTAACTTTTCTAACAAGTAATAATGTATGGGAATGTGTATTTGTGTATAATTCTATGGTATATTTGTGTTTTTAGTTAGTGTATATTTGAGCATTTCCTTAGCCAAAAATTCTATATACTATTTTAAACTTACACCAATTAGTCTTTCTAACCAGTAATAATATATGTATGTATGTATATATATATATATATATATATATATATATATATATATATATATATATATGTATATATATATATATATATATATATATATATATATATATATATATATATATATATATATTTAATTATATATATATATATATATATATATATATATATATATATATATATATATATATATATATATTTAATTATATATATATATATATATATATATATATATATATATATATATATACATATATATATATATATATATATATATATATATATATATATATATATATATATATATATATATATGAATGTGTATTTGTGTATAATTCTAATGAATATTTGTGTTTCTTATTAGCGTGTATTTAAGCATTTCTTTACCCAAAAGTCAACTCTACTTACACCATGTTCAGCAAAGGAACGTAAGGCGAACCCTTTCGAAGAGCGAACGAAGACCTCACCTCGAGGTACGAAGAAGGCAAGAAGAAGAGTTGACAATCGCCTTTGTACCTGTACGTGAGATGCACCTCCCAGTCCATTAAGACATAAGGCTCACGCTTCACTCTCTCGATTCCCGAGGGAAGGTCGGGGGAAAGGGCAGCGAAGTTGTCCTTTTTGATTGATCGCCACATGCTCTGGTGTAGAGGATCAGAAGATTCCTGTAGGTAGACAGATGGAAGAATTATATAGGTTCAGAAGATTCCTGTAGGTAGATAGATAGAAGAGTTATATAGAATCAGATGATTACTGTAGGTAGACAGATAGAAGAATTACACAGGATCGGAAGATTTCTGTAGGCCTCAGCCTGAGTTGCTGTCCAGTCAATCTGGGTTGTGTGTGTGTATGTATGTAGACAGATAAAATAATTATATAGGATCGGAAGATTCCTGTAGGTAGACAGAAGGAAGAATTATATAGACAGATAGAAGAATTATACAGGATTAGAGGACTCCTGTAGGTAGACAGATAGAAGACTCATGCAGCAGCAGAAGATTCTTGTAGGTAGACAGATGGAAGAATTATACAGGATCAGATGATTCCTGTAGGTAGACAGATAGAAGAATTGTACAGGATCAGAAGATTCCTGTAGGTAGACAGATGGAAGAATTATACAGGATCAGAAGTTTCATGTAGGTAGACAGACAGAAGAATTATATAGGATCAAAAGATTCCTGTAGGTAGACAGATAGAAGAATTATACAGGATCAGAAGATTCCTGTAAGAAGACAGATTTTGAGAGCAGCTCTACCGCGGATGTAGAGGTCAAGAGGGCGAGATGTGTAGTCGCTCTATTTTGTTACACTATGATCGATATCATAAACTGGGAGTTTTTATTAATTTACATATGACATACAGAATTACCAGGTAAAAAAAATAATTAAAATAGGTCTTTAACTTTCAAACATTTGGATGTACAAACACAACTCCAACTGAAATCATAAATAAACTATTTATTTCATATGAAACGGGACTAATTGTTGACTTTTGTAGCTGTAAATCGTAAGCATGGGTGTCAGGTTATGCCTACCCTAGGTTAAAATTAAAAAAAAAACTTAATTTGCAAATAATTCGACTTACAAACAACTTAGAACCTATCAAGTTTGTAAGTTGAGAACCATTTGTACTTGCAAGTTACTTTCTAAGTCAACATAAACAATATAAGAAGATAGTAGTACTTAAGGTAATGCAAATGTGCTAATATGTAGCTAACCTTAAGCCCTTCTATGTATAAAAGAATTCAGACATTCTATATTTGTGAAATACCTCCGGCAACAAAGTTAGAAGGAGGTTATGTCTTAACCCCTGTTTGTGTGTGTTTGTTTGTTTGTGTACAGTTTCCTGGCCATAATTTTAATCGTAATAAAACTTGCAGAGATTAACTGTTATTTAAGAAGCTGGAAATTATAAAATTTTGAAAGGTCAAGGTCAAAGGTCTAGGTTATGGTCAAGCAAAATGTACAATTTGCGTATTCGGCCATAAGTTTGGACATCGTTGTCACAGAGACTTCAAACTTGGTTCATAATCAGGTGTAGGAAAATCCACGCCAATTAATACATGTTAAGGTCAGAGGTCAAGTCCAAGATCGAGCAAAAGGTCGAGAAATAAGTTGCCGCAACAGAGGTTTGCTGTATACTGAGTGTCCCCTCTAGTTTACACTGCTATCGTCTATATTCCTCTGCTAATTCGTCTCAGTCTTACCCTGAAGTATTCCGTAGTAGCCATGCCCTTAGGAAGTCCAAACGTCAGAGAGGATTTCTCATGGACATCTCTCAGGGTAACCAGCGTAGGATCTGCCAAGCCAGAAGCTAAGCTAGAGACAAGGACACTTGTGTAATAGATTCCAGTGAGCTTGAAGAAGATCTGTATCACAAAAGCTATTAAGCGCTCAGAGGTAGAGGAAAACTCCAAATCAGTGCCTGAAAGAAAGAAGGCTAAGTTTTCCCTGCAATTTTGGGGAAAATCTGAAGGAAAATGTATTTAAAATGGTCAATTCGTCAAATTTATAACTCATTAAAGGCTTCAGATAAAAAGTAGCTATAGAATTCAATGGTTATAGAATACATCTTTAATTAAAGACACAGCAGGCAGAGTAGAAAAAATATATAATGAAGGTAACTAAAAAGGAATCTATCACCTGGCCTTAGATTAATACTGTAGAGCCCACAATGGTAAATGAAAAAATATATAATCAAGGTTGCTAAAAAGGAATCTATCATCTGTGCTTAGATTAAAACTGTACAGCCTACAATTGTAAATTTCATGTTATTACTGAAAGTGATGGCAGTTTTTCCCTTTTATACTTAAGAACTTCTTATACAGAGTTACAATTTAGCTCTCAATGTAGACTGTAGAGCCTACAGTGGTAAAATTCATACTGTTACTAAAAGTGATAAAATTTTTCCCTTTTATACTTAAAGAACCTCTTTCACAGAGCCACAGCTAAGTCTCGCACTTACCTTGTTCACACGCAAATCTAGATATGACAGTGAAGGACTCCATGATTGAAAAACGAGAGTATTTCTTCTTGCATTTCATAGTGAGATAGAAGAGGCAGACCATTGTAATCGCCATCATGATTAGCAATATCCAAATACCAGCTGAGAAGAGTCTAGTGTAGGCTGTCCAAACATGGTCTAACGCATTTGGTCGTCTCATTACCATTATGTATCTATAAAAGGGTAAAATAATAGTATTTCGTTGATGAATAACTAAATGTAATCTCTTGTTCAAACTTGTGTATCGTTTGATAAAAAAGATGGAGGGTCAAATTAAAGAGATAAAAATCGGTGGCGTCTGCACTGTACACTTTCAAATACGTCTTACAAGTTGCGCTTATTTAAATTCTTTTTAAATGAATTTTAAAAAAATATATGTATATAGCTTTTTTTCATTAGGAATATTGACTTTGATTGCTGATTGTAATTTTCAGATCCTGAAATCACAGAAATTTTCACTCTATACTTTCACACATGTCTTGCAAATTGGGAATATTTAAACTTGTTAAATCAATTGAAAAAAAAAATATTATTTTGGTAATTAGTAATATTGACTCTGCTATCTGATTGCAATTGTAAAAAAAAATATCCTTTGGATAACTAGGAATATTGATTGATTCTAATTTATAATCGAATTGAAAAAAAAATATATATATTATTTTGGCAATTTATAATATTAACTCTGATATCTGATTGCAATTGTAAAAAAACTATCCTTTTGATAATTATGAATATTGATTGATTCTAACTTCTAATCGAATTAAAAAAAAAATATATATTAATTTGGTGATTGGTAATACTATAATAATATCCTTTTGATCATTAGGAATATTGATTCTAATTTCTAATCGAATTGAAAAAAAAATATTATTTTGGCAATTAGTAATAATGACTCTAATATCTGATTGCAATTGTAAAAAAAAATATCCTTTTGATAATTAGGATTATTAATTCTAATTTCTAATACAATTAAAAAAAATATATTATTTTGGCTATTAGTAATATTGACTCTAATATTTGATTCAATTGTAAAAACTATCCTTTGGATATTTAGGTATATTTATTGATTCTAATTTCTAATCAAATTAATAAAGAAATATATATAATTTTGATAATTAGGAATATTATATCTTATTTTTCATTGTAATTTAACAATGCATAAATTTGTTCCTATAAATCACAGCCACCTACCCTCCTGCAATCAAAGGAACCAAAAAATCGACAGCTTTGCTCCGGAGCCGTGTTGCATCCAGGGGAGCAACAATTATATCGGCCCTTCTGTCCATCACTTCGCCTATCATTCCTGTCCATTCGTCATTCAATGCGTCACCCCATTCGCCATCAGCCACCTCGTGACAGCTATAACTATAACGTCATAGAGACGGGGAATATTATTAATAATACACAAAACGTATTGGGTAATTTACATACGATATCTATATCTGGTTGTCATATTTTTTAATAGAATTATTTAAATTAATCAAATGTGATTATATCTTATAAGATTCAATAAACATTTATTTTTCTATAATTTTGTAATAGAATAATTTGAATTAATAAAATATAAATATATTTTAAAATAAGATTCCATAATCATTTAATTCCTTTTTCTTTTCTATATCTGATTTTTATCATATTTTTCTAATAGAAATTGAATTAATAAAATATAATCATAAATTATCATTTATTTCAGCATAATTTTGTAATAGAATAATTTGAATTAATAAAATATAAATACATTTTAGAATAAGATTTGATAATCCTGTAATTCCATCTTTTATTCAGGGAGGTGTATTCTACGAATGCCACCGTCCCTTGCCTCTGCCATTCATGAGTAGTCTTTAAACCTTTAAAATCCTGAGATTCTTGGGAACCTACGTGAAATTCAAATGGTTTGCTAATACATCCATTAGCGATATGAAGATCCCATCTACCTTCAGCTGGCCGTTCTTCTGGCGATGCAATGTGACAAACGGGTGAGACTGGAAAGTAAGAAATATAGATGTTATAATAGGAAATATTTGAGAGTTCAATTCTATGGAAACTATGTGGGATTGTATGTATTCCCATTGCATGAAATGAGACCAAGTTGTGGAATGATCTTCCTAATTGGGTAGTTTAATCGGTGGAACTTCAGAAGTTCAATCTTTCAGTGAATATATTTTTTTTTTATGTTGAACAGGCTTACATAAGTCTTTTTTATAGTTATTATATGAAATATGTTTTGATTCTGTAACTGTTTTTTAAATGTTTTATTTTAATTGCTCATTATTTCTCATATTGTTTATTTATTTCCTTATTTACTTTTCTCACTGGGGTATTTTTCCCTTTTGGAGCCCTTGGGCTTCTAGTGTCTTACTTTACCAAATAAGGTTGTAGCTTAGCTAGTAATAATAATGATAATAACCAAAACATTTTCGTCAAAAGTAAGCAATATCACTGTAAAATTAAGAGTTGCAAACATTTAAGAGTTCTATTCTAGGTAGGCTTCTCCCATTGCCTTAAAACATTTTGGTCAAAGTAAGAATTCTAACTGCCAAGATAAGAATTGAAAATATTTGTGAGTTCAAATCTATGTAAACTAAATGCGATTTTAGGAAGGCTAATTTCATTCTATTAGAACATTTTTGTCACAAGTAAGAAATATAATATAACCATCAGATTCAGAAACATTTGAGAGTTCAATTCGATGTAAACTACTTGCGATTTTAGGAAGGCTAATTTCATTCTATTAAAACATTTTTGTCAAAAGTAAGAAATATATAACCGTCAGAATCACAAACATTTGAGAGTTCAATTCTATGTAAACTATACGTGGGATTGTAGGTACTTCCAAGTTTTTTTTTTTTTTTTTCGAAACGTAATCAACCATGAATTATCAGAATCAGATGAATGTAAAAGCGCACTAAAACATATCAGAATAATAATTTTGATACCATGAAATAGTGATTGGCTTGAAAATTGATGGTTCTGTAGTCTACAACTTCTGAGAAGACATTTCTTATATACTTTGCTTAACTAACGTTTTTTCGACATCTAATCAACCAAATATATATATATATATATATATATATATATATATATATATATATATATATATATATATATATATATATATGATAAATTTTGCACATTATTACGTGTTTTTCATATTCAAATAAGCCATATATATTTTTGATACATTAATGTCTGGATTCTCTTAACGACCTCGGGATCAGAGCCCCAGGCGAAATCACACAAAGACAAGAGCTTGGCTCCGGCCGGGAATCGAACCCTGGTCGGCAAGCTTGTACAGACAGTGACTAACCCACTTGGCCACCAAGTGGGTTAGTCACTGTCTGTACAAGCTTGCCGACCAGGGTTCGATTCCCGGC